>NC_079216.1:61934914-62197414 GCF_029633865.1 Lampris incognitus
ACAAATCCTGGTTGTGGCGTGCCCACCGCAGAGCCCCTCCCCAGGCCGGGGCCTCGGAGCTGGAGGTGATCTCCCAGCAGGTGGAGGAGGACAACCAGTGTGTGGCCCCCGTCCAGCTGGTCAGCTTTGCCTACAGAGACCTGCCCCTAGCCGCTCTGGACATCTCCCTGGCCGGGTCCCAGCTCATTTCCAACCTGGACGAAGAGGACAACAGAGAGGGGTACGTGCCATCGCCACATCCCATCCCACCTCTTTCTCACTTTTGACGGGGGGTCCTTGACAGTTGAAGCCGCTGACGTTTGCCAGTTCCTCAGAAAATATTTAATTCTCGCGATATGGCAAAGATAGCCTCACCGCTAGACAGTTCAGCTTTCGTCGTTTGAGGTAGAAAAAAAAAAACAACCGTTTCATTTTAATGCACTGCGGTAGGATTATCGGTGGAATCTGTCTATAAAGAATCTGTATAATAAAAAAGCCAAGGTGTAATTAAACAATGATTGATGTTTTTCATGTTTGCCGTTAAATTTAATAAGCTGTTAGAGATACGGCGTCTGAAACATTGTCCCCGCATGTTGTATGGATGTGCTCTATCCATAATTGAGACAGAATTGCAATTACCGCAATCTATAATCTACCCTGGCAGAGGGAAGCTCTGCCTCCACTCTCTCTATTGCTGGTTATTGCGTACGATAATTACACCTGGCATATTGAATCACCTCTCATTTTATATCAGAGCCGAGAGTCCGAGGATATTGGGCAATGAATTTATTAGTGTCACTCAGTTAAATGGACAATACCTCAACGGACTTGTTCATTTCAGCCCTGTGACACAGCAATTTCTCTCCACCCAAAAAAAAAAAGAAGAAGAAGAAGAAGAAAAAAAGTCTTCTGCTCATAACGTTATTATTTGGCAGGCAACAACAAGCATTGTTAGCGCCATATTTCTTTGCTGAAATGTCAGAGCCTCGTCGTGGTGTTGTTTCTATCCTGGGGGTGTGGGGGGGTGCTGACGTGTGTGTTATATATTTTCCCCAAGCCACATCTCCCATTGTAGAGGCCCCAGTACACTCAGGACAGGACGCACCGCTCCCGAGCGCCCCTGTAGCGAGTGTCCATGGCTCTTCACTCAGGAAGCGTGACTCACAGCCCCTTTGGCTCGCTGTGATGCCGGTGCCCATGCGTCGATGGTAGACAAACAGCATAAGGTTAAATGGTGTATCGGGCCTTTCGCCATCCAAGCCCCGGTGTGTCAGCTGACCACACCCGGTCGGATCTTGCCTGACTCTGGCTCTGTGCGGTCTTCGGGCTCTGTGGGACGGAGGAGAGGGACAGATGGGTCCTCTCCTAAACATTCTCTCTCTCTCTCGCTCGCTCTCTCTCTCTCTCTCTCTCTCTGTCTTGCTCTCGCATGCAAAAAAACAGAACACAACATGCACACGTAGCAGTGCCACATCAGAGGACTGGGGCTGGCAGCTATTCACACTCAGCATGAGTATGGGCACACCCTGGTCCCCTTTGGATAGGCAGCATAGTTTAGCAGAGAAGCCATTCGGTGCCGAGATGGGTCCGGGAGGAGAATTTGTCAAGTCAGAAATCTTGGGGGGAAAAAAAATAAAGGAATTCACAATAAAAATGATACCGTGGAAGCAGCCCTGGCCCCCGTGGCCCAATGAAAACGTTCATTTGGCGCCGGCGGTGATTAAGTGACTGTGTGTTCAACAAGGTTTTCAGATCGAAATTCCTGATTTCCAAGCCAAAAGCATTCCGAGGCACACCTGTCATCGTGGTTTCACTGCACTCTCTCTAACACACGCGCTTTTTACTGGAAGCGTTGTTGGAAAATGTATTTTACATGTTACGGGTTTTAGCTGCCTTTGTGACTCATTGGTGTAGCGTCAGAGGAATTACACAAAGGAAGAATGTTGTTTCCCTCAGTAAGCTATCGCATCAAACAAGACAGTCAAAGGCCCGACGGTAGGGGTAATGTACAAACTGACTTATTTGCATTGTCATTTTAGCTCTGTGAACTATTTGGGGCGGCATGTTGCCTTACAGCAAGAAGGTCCTGGGTTCGAACCCCAGGCCATCTCAGGTCCTTTCTGAATGGAGTTTGCATGTTCCCCCTGTGTCTTTTTTTTTTAATTTATTTTTTTTATACATTTATTTCTAGTTTTTCCCCTTATCCCACCCGATTAACCCAGTGGCATATGGCCGGAACCCTTGTGGAATAACTCCCCTGGCTCACGTTTCCACAGGAAGGAGATAGTCGCAACACCAGCTTCCTTCAAACTCGTGTCGGCTGCTCTCGCTATTTTACACGCTGAAGCCTCGCGTGGATTGCATCACCTTCAGGCCGCGAAGGAGACGTAGGGAGAACGCTTCCGGTTGCTTGGCTGCAGGTGCCCGGATGGGCCAGAGGGGTCGCTGGAGAACGACGAGTCCCCGAACACTACACCGATCTACACCCAGTATCCCTCGGGTAAGGGTGGCCTAATGAATGCCTCACCCCGTGGACGCTCTGGCCGTGACCGGTTGTGGCGAGTCTGGGATACGAACCTCCCCGCCACGTGACGAGCGGGTTGCCAGGACGGCGGTTTATTCCGCTCGGCCATCAGAGCGTCCTGTTCTCCCCCGTGTCTGCGTGGGTTTCCTCCGGGTGCTCCGGTTTCCTGCCGCCGTCAAAAAGACATGCGAGTTAGGGTTAATACTCCTTCCTGTCTGTGCCCCTGAGCAAGGCGATGGAAAGGAGAGCTGGAGTTGGTCGCCGCCACTGTTTGCAGCGTGTGTGCTGGGGCGGGTTAAATGCAGGGGATGAATTGCCCCTCGGGGATTAATAGAGGAGATTTTATCTTCTGTTTCTGCTTGCTGGGATGTGCGGTCAAAGGAGACTTTCCACACTCATCTGTGGGGTCATCTAGACTCTAAACATGAAGACTAATGACGCTATCGGCCCTTCGTAGATGAGGATGATATCCCATCTGGTCATTTCACCAGTGAAATTCAGTGTTCTCACGTTTTAACCAGTAAAAAGTAACGTGCCCCTTTGTTCTCACAAAGCTGATGTGAGTGGCTTTTTTTTTTATTCCAGATAAAAAAATAAGAGAGCAGTTCATTCAAATATAATTCGTTTTCCCGAGCTGAAATCCTAAGGAAAGACATTTAAGAATCTTTTTTTTTTTCTTCTGTATTTTGATCACCAGATCCTTTATTGCGCAGTTCACTGGGGGTTTCGGTTTCGGGGTGGGACGGACACGAGCGAAACGAAGAGTAAGGACATCCGAGGTCGAAGTTGCAGCATCGTCATCGGGGGCGCGATAAAATAAAAGCGTTTCACGAGTAACTTAAGCCTGAGGCGTCCGCGAGGCCTCGGTTTTTATTTGGTTCTCTGTGGCAGTAAAGGAGAAGAACACACACACACCAGAGACACGCATTTAGTCTTGCACGGCAGCCTCGCGCGGCTCTTTATCAGCAGACGTGGGCGACTGTGTAGGAGGCGGATGTTCTTGCGGACTGCAAGGGGCACAGGCGGCGCTAGCAGATGCTATGCAGTGGCGAGCCGGATGGAATTATTAATAGCGTTTGGCTGCACCGTCTTCTCCAGAAAAAGGCCGGTGAAACCTGACAGCGGCCGGTCCATTTTAAATCTGTATTTACTGTATGAACGCACTCTATTGATAACAGGGCTCCTGTCCCTTATTCGGGAATTTGTAATATTGTGTCTCATTGACAGGGGGGGATTTTCTTTGTTGTAGAATGTGCATATAGATTGCAGCAGACAGATCTGGTGGTTAATTCCCAAAATAAATAAATAAATAAATGCAGGTGCATATATACATCTTCATTATGAGATGCTGCTTGTGTACAGCTAATCAATACACAGTGTTCAGACATCGTACTGAGATTTGTATTTAAGTTCTGACCTCTCTAGACCGTCTCGGGCCCCATTCGAGGGGCCCAGAGGTGGGACCAAGTCCGCTGGCTCGCACTTAACAAGTAGTCCAAGTCTCAAGTCTTGACAATGAAGTCTTGCTCAAGTCCCAAGTTGCGTGTTACACCGATTGGGTCCAAAAAGTCAAGTCAAAGGTCCTTAATTTCAATTTCCAGGTATTAAACAAGTCCTCGTGTTTTTTAATCGAGTTCAAATTCATTTTCATTTCCCCTAGAAATGTTCTTTAAACTATTTTTGTAAGATATTTTTACACTTTCAAATACACATTGAAATCCCACAGCAGCCACGGGGTGATTTATGACATGCCAGCTACTCTCACCGAGCATGCCCGCTCCTCTCCGCCGCTACGTCGCATGCTGCAGTTTTGCTATAGCCGATTGCATCAAGGGGGGGGGGGGGGGGAACACAAACGACTATATGATGCTGCTTTTTTTAAGCTTTATTTCTGCTGGCCGAAACTGGGATCCGGGCGTTACTCAAGTCGTTTTCCTCGCACGCGTCTCGAGTCAAGACTCTCGCCTGTTTAAAAGTCCGAGTCAAGTCTAAGACCTAGTGCTCCAAAGCTTACCCAGAGCCCGGGTTATCGTCCCCCAGATCGGCCCGCTCCCTGCAGCAGCGGCCGCAGCGGCATATGCCGCTGATCTCCAGGGGTCGGAGCGAGAGGTGTGAAGCGCCGCAGCCGTGACAGATGGTTCATATGGGTCAACTCGCTGCTGTGACTAGATGGGAGCGAAGAGGTGACGAGGATGAGAAATGAACGGAACAAGAGAGGAGGGGATCTGGCAACCCTCCTCCACATTTCCACTCGCAAAGCTGCCAGCTGCAGATTAGCAGGACGGAAATGGTTTCGTTTGATGGATGCCTTGTGTGCTCATGCCGGTTGGCAGTGCGGCGTTAACCCTGTGTAGTGCGCTGCATGCAGCGGCAGGCTAAGGGGGCTGGCTGATACGGTACTGCGGTGAGATGGGGAGGGGGGGGGGTATTAGATAGGCTTAAGCACATAGCCTGGCCAGCACAAACCAGCCATCGTGAGTGGTTACTTATAGGTTAAGTAAACCCGAATGCTCACTGATGTAAAGGCCTCCAGCAACTTATCCTGTCGCCATCGAGACGTTTCACCCGCTAGTGCTCGCCGTGGCGTTAAGCTCACTGGCACATCATCAGACCAAGGCATTAACGATGAAATCAGATGGTGTGATTACAAAAAGAGCTAGGCGGCAGAACGTCGCACTCAAGGCGCTTAGCCGAGGGTAGGATGGTTCTCGGCAGCCGCGCCGATTCTCGGGTCTGTGGCTCCAGAAACGCGCTATACCTGCTCCGTGTAGACGGATGGCCGGGGAGGGAAGAGCGCTAGTCCTCATTTTTGTTGTCTCTTCTCGACTCTTTTTCAAACACTCGGAGGAGCAGTCCCCTCCGTCAAGTCGGCCCGCCCTACCTCCAGCGCCGGGTGCGGTACAATAGACGACGGTTGAGTGCGGGGTTTGAGGGTTCGTTCATTTTCACAGACATGCAAAGTGCGAGATTGCTTTTTTTTTGTGCGTGGAGGGCGTGAAAAGATCAAGCGTCCTCGTGAAGAGCCATTTATCAGGAACCGCCGCTTCTACACGTGTAGCCCCATCCATCTCCATTCGCCTCACATCTGAGGCGCATTTCGCCGGCGGAGGCCAGCTCCGCGTTGCCTCTGCCGGGCAGACGAGCGGCGCCGTAGCGCCGGCACGCGAGGGAAGAGAAGGAGACGGTCCGGGTTAAACCGGAAAGCTGTGTTATTTCTTTGCAACATAGGATGGAAAGCGAAACGGCTGACCACAGCTAACAAGCTGTGGCGGGTGCATGTGCCAGGATGTGCTCAAAACGGAGTCCGAAGCTTTCTGCACCCCCACCCCCCCCAAAAAAACCAAAACCAAAACAATCGATGGGCGCTTTTCAGTCGGCTTGATAAGTCCCTTCAACATTGTTTGCTAATCCCCCGGGCGTGAGCGCAAGTGATTAATGCTGGGGAGATATGAAAGCGCTAAACTGTAAAATTGATTACCTATGATAACGGCCGTCGGAGCCGTATTCAGCATATTTCTTGCTTAGCTGGTTTTCCCTTCTCTCGGGGCCCCTCTGCTCCCACTGGCAGCGGGGGAGGCCGATGACTCGGCAGCGGTTACAGAGGAGAGGAGCCGAACCTGTCGTCTTAGCGTTTGTCTTTATTTTAAAGCGATCCAGGGGATGTGCCCCGTACGTGCGATTTCAGAAGGCGGTGGCACTCGAGCAAAAAATGCATATATGGGGGGTGGGGGTGGGGTGGGGGGGTTATAAGAAACGTCACTTCGGACTAATGTGGCGAGCGAAGGTACGCGTACAACCTGTGCAGTTTGAACAGGCCGGAGCAGAATGAAGCTGCCCGGCCTCCGCCGTTCGGTAGCCAGAAGCCTCGCCGTCCGTTTCCACCCCCCCCCCCTCGTGCCCGCCGAGCACGCCGGGTTGGTGTGAATGTGTCAAACGGGAGAATCCGCAGGGCCGTGTAGGAATCAGTCCGGGGGGGGGGGGACCGAAAGGAGACGGGCGGGACAGACTTTACATCACATCGAATAGCTTCGTAGAAATGATACGTCTGTTTGAAGCGATGCCATCGCTGACTACCTGTAGTGTTCCTGCAGTACTGCCGCTATGCAGTACTGCCACTATGCAGTACTGCCGCTATGCAGTACTGCCACTATGCAGGACTGCCACTATGCAGTACTGCCACTATGCAGGACTGCCACTATGCAGGACTGCCACTATGCAGGACTGCCACTATGCAGTACTGCCGCTATGCAGTACTGCCACTATGCAGTACTGCCGCTATGCAGTACTGCCGCTATGCAGTACTGCCACTATGCAGTACTGCCACTATGCAGGACTGCCACTATGCAGGACTGCCACTATGCAGGACTGCCACTATGCAGTACTGCCGCTATGCAGTACTGCCACTATGCAGGACTGCCACTATGCAGTACTGCCACTATGCAGGACTGCCACTATGCAGTACTGCCGCTATGCAGTACTGCCACTATGCAGGACTGCCACTATGCAGTACTGCCACTATGCAGGACTGCCACTATGCAGGACTGCCACTATGCAGGACTGCCACTATGCAGTACTGCCACTATGCAGGACTGCCACTATGCAGGACTGCCACTATGCACTACTACCACTATGCAGTACTGCCACTATGCACTACTACCACTATGCACTACTACCACTGTGCAGTACTGCCACTATGCAGTACCGCCACTATGCAGGACTATAAGTGCTGCTCATCATATTGCTCTGCTTCCTCTCATTAAACCATTACTGACGCTGAGAATAAACCTCATCCGGGAAACATTTAATGTATTTTAAAATGTCTGGCGTTCAAATGGGCTTTCTTCTTTTTTTTGTTCTTATTTTCCCTCCCTTTTTCTCCCCGATTGTACCCGGCCAATTACCCCACTCTTCCGAGCCGTCCTGGTTTCTGCTCCACCGCCCCCCCTGCCGATCCGGGGAGGGCTGCAGACTACCACACGCCTCCTCTGATACATGTGGAGTCGCCAGCCGCTCGTTTTCACCTGACAGTGAGGAGTTTCGCCAGGGGGTACGTAGCGCGTGGGAGGATCACGCTATTCCCCCCCAGTTCCTCCTCCTCCTCCTCCCCCCCGAACAGGCGCCCTGACCGACCAGAGGAGGCGCTAGTGCAGCGACTAGGACACATACCCACATCCGGCTTCCCACCCGCAGACACGGCCAATTGTGTCTGTAGGGATGCCCCGACCAAGCCGGGGGTAACACGGGGATTCGAACCGGCGACCCCCGTGTTGGTAGGCAACGGAATAGACCGCTACGCTACCCGGACGCCCTTCAAGTAGTCTCTCTACAATTTGTTAGAATTCAAATCAGTTTGATCTTTTTTTTTGAATTCAGGTACATTGTACCAACATTGCCCAGGATGTACTTGTTATTGTACAGCCGTGTGGGACTAAAGTCTCATTTATAAATCTGACCTGACTTACGAATCTTCAGGGTAACTTGTTGACATTATTTTCCAAAAAAAAATGATGTGGTGCATTTTAGAGTGAAACCTCAACTGCAGGTATAGAAAAAAGGGAGATGGCCGAGCGGAGTAACCGCCGTCCTGGCAACCCGCTCGTCACGTGGCGGGGAGGTTCGAATCCCAGACTCGCCGTATCCGGTCACGGCCAGAGCGTCCACGGGGGTGAGGCGTTCGTTAGGCCACCCTTACCCGAGGGATAGCGGGCGTAGATCGGTGTAGTGTTCGGGGACTCGTCGTTCTCCAGCGACCCCTCTGGCCCATCCGGGCACCCGCAGCCAAGCAACCGGAAGCGCTCTCCCCACGCCCCCCTCGCGGCCTGAAGGCGATGCAATCCATGCGGGGCTTCAGCGTGTAGAACAGCGTGAGCAGCCGACACGAGTTTGAAGGAAGCTGGTGTTACGACCATCTCCCTCCTGTGGAAACGTGAGCCAGGGGAGTTATTCGACAAGGGTTCCGGCCACGTGCCACTGGGTTAATCGGGCGGGATAAGGGGGAAAACTAGAAATACATTTATTAAAAAAAAAAAAAGGGGGGAGAGGAAAAAAAACCCCATACCGTGCAGAGTTGTGTAACGTTGTCCAGGGTCTTGTGTCGGCCATGTGGAGAACCGCCGAGTCGCTTGTCTGACGTCATTCCCCAGACTGACGTCAGGACGGATCTTTGCATAATGAAGCATAATGTCGTGGCTGCTGCCGCAGGTTCGCTCCCTGATGCGCTGGGATTCTTCACCAGCTGGACTTGCTGTGTTGTAAACGTGCAGCCGAGGCATCAATAGAGTGGGCAGAATCACTTGTTCTGAAGAGCTGGCACAGCAGCGCCAAGGTGGTCAGGACCCCACCACCCCCCCCCACCTTCCTCCCTCGACAGTATCGGGGGGGGGGGAGGGGGTTAGGTTTTCGGTCGTTCGTTAGCTTTGTTTTGTGTGTGCGTGATGAGCACGTGCGTGTGTGCGATCGATACCTGAGACGGGTTGACGAAGTTCCACCGACTCATTATTTCTCAATGAGATGACGCCTTCGCAGCCCCCCCCCCCCCCGTGTCTCCTTCTAACACACACACATTAACAAACACCCACTTTGGTTTAACGACTTCACATCGTACTTTTCTTCCTATCTCAATTAGGATGGACGCTATAATGAAAGAGATGCCCCTCCCCCCCCCACCGAGATAGACCCCCCCCCCCAGCACCTCAATAGCACTCGCTGAGGCCGGAACCAAGGCAGATCCGTCCTGTCCGCATGACTGGGCCCCGGGTCAGGCACCACACGGTGTGCCGGTCAGCCTACCTGGCCTCCCTATTTGGTCCTTCCCGGATCATGTACAGCACGCCATCAGACTCCATCTCAGGGCCGTTATTGATCAGTCTCGGGGTCTAATCCCTTTCCTCTGAGCTGCTGTCAGCCGCGCTTCGATCTCCCCTCCCCGTGTGACCGCTGTAGCCGCCGGCCCCTTGATGTCTTCATGAACCTGCCCACAGTACACGCCACCTCCAAGCTCTCATTTCCTCCTCATCCCCTGTCCTTAATGATGCGTGTGTGGGTGTGCGTTTGTGTGCATGTGCTCGTGTGTGTGTGTGTGTGTGTGTAGGAGACAGCGAGAGAGAAAGTAAGCGAGACACTTCCGTAAAATATTGCCTGTTCGATCCGAGCCAGCTGTGACCCTGGCGGAAAGCGAGTTGGGTCCCCCAACCCCCCCCCCCCGCCTTGCTTGTGAAGCCTTCCAGCACCAAAGCGGCTCCACTCCTTCATAAATACTTCAGGTCCGCTGTGCTCGAGGTTTAAAGTGATTTCCCCAAAATTAAGTTCCTGCGCTCGGAGTAATCCATCATTCCCATTTGCTCATCTCCCTGACAGTTTCTTTCTTTGCGGGTTTATTAAATTAATACCGTTTCTGTCCGGCTTAAGGGAGCGGTCCCGACTGAGTTATGACCTCGCACGGCATGAATTTAAGCGCGCCTCTCATCCCTGAAGCTAAGCGAGGTGTCTCTCGGCATGATCGCTGAGCTGCTCGTCACCGCTTTCGACTCGCAAACGCCCGGTGACCGTGTGACTGATGGCGTCGTTGGCTGCGCGTATCACGGGGAGTTGCTCCGTTTTCCAAACCTCACACAAGCAGCAAAGCCACCTGACACGCGGTAGTCCCCCTGGGAGCACATCTGTACCCGTGGGGGGTGGGGGGGTGGGGTGGGGGGGAGTCTCTCCGGCACTGCAATGACGCCGTTGCTCACCGCCGCTTCCTCCTCACCTCGGGTGTTGAGCTCCTGATCTGGTGGCGCGGGCCGGGCCGGGCCGGGCCGGGCCGGGCCGGGCCGGGCCGGGGCAGAGTGAGTGGTGGTGATGCTGCGCGGGGCCGAGCGTGCCAGTTAGCCTTCAGGGGTGCTCGCTGACATATCGCGCCTCCGCCTCCGCCCCCTTCCTCCGACCTTGACCTTGGCGGAGGCTGAGCAGGATATCAAGTCATCCTCCGCCAGAGCTTAAGCTGCGGTTGCAAACTGACTCCCCTCGCACGGGTCTCTCGCTTTCTGTGTGTGTCTCTCTCTCTCTCTCTCTCTCTCTCTCTCTCTCTCTCTCTCTCTGTCTCTGTCTCTCTCTGTGTGTCTCTGTCTCTCTCTGTCTCTCTCTGTCTCTGTCTCTCTCTCTCTCTCTCTGTGTGTCTCTGTCTCTCTGTCTCTCTCTCTCTCTCTGTCTCTGTCTCTCTCTCTCTCTCTCTGTGTGTCTCTGTCTCTCTCTCTCTCTCTCTCTCTCGCCTCTTGCTCTGTTCAATCTCCCTCAGTTCACTTTTGACTCTGCCTCAATAACTTTGAACTGCACCCCCCTCCCCCATCTCTCTCTCTCTCTCTCTCTCTCTCTCTCTCTCTCTCTCTCTCTGTCTTTCTCTCTCTCTCTCTCTCTCTCTCTCTCTCTCTCTCTCTCTCTCACTCTCTCACTCTCTCACTCTCTCTCTTTCTCGCTCTCTCTCTCTCTCTCTCTCTCTCTCTCTCGCTCTCTCTCTCTCTCGCCTCTTGCTCTGTTCAATCTCCCTCAGTTCACTTTTGACTCTGCCTCAATAACTTTGAACTGCACCCCCCTCCCCCATCTCTCTCTCTCTCTCTCTCTCTCTCTCTCTCTCTCTCTCTCTGTCTTTCTCTCTCTCTCTCTCTCTCTCTCTCTCTCTCTCTCTCTCACTCTCTCACTCTCTCACTCTCTCTCTTTCTCGCTCTCTCTCTCTCTCTCTCTCTCTCTCTCTCGCCTCTTGCTCTGTTCAATCTCCCTCAGTTCACTTTTGACTCTGCCTCAATAACTTTGAACTGCACCCCCTCCCCCATCTCTCCCTCTCTCTCTCTCTCTCTCTCTCTCTCTCTCTCTCTGTCTTTCTCTTTCAGAATTAGTCATGTCTGTCAGAGCTGAAGCTAGAAAAGAGTAGTATAAATGTTGCCCCCTGTTACCCTCATTCATACATTGCCCAGAGCCTCCATCCTGCGGGGGACAGGTGACAACCAATAGCCGCTATTTTTGAAGGAACATGCCGCCTTTTGAAATGCGCCTTCACGAGAAGACCGCATCCCCCGATCCCTCAGCCTTACCCGTTTCCAACCCGACCGCCATCACCTCTACCTCGCCATCTGTCACTCTGACTCTCTCTCTCTCTCTCTCTCTCTCTCTCCCCCCCCCCCCCCCCTTTGACTATAGTCTACTGACTAGTCTTTGTGTGGAATGTCGAGTTGTGACAGGGAGGGAAAGCCGTGGGTGACTCCTTGGGATTTGTCCTTATTTATTGACGGTAAACCCTGGGCGCTCCAGCCAGCCACGGTCCCTGAGTAGAGGGACGCAGGGCGGCAAGCTGGGGACGGACGTTAAGACAGGCTGGACACTTACCCAGGAGCTGAACAATGGCTATTCCAACCAACCACACCAGCAATCGATGTTAAAAAAAAAAATGGGACGCTAACAAAAAGGGACGATAAAAGCAGTAGAAAACAGACATAATGAGAGACGGGGGGGAGGGGGGGGATAACATTTGTAGTGCTCCTTGGGAAATTAAGGAAGTTGGGAAACGAAGGCAATGCCATCTGACCATATATTCATGCTAAACACCGGGAGGGTTTCAGTCTACCCAACACCGCTTGTACAAGTGTATGCACCAGCTTGCTCCTGCGTGGATTGCATGGGCATGCAGATTGGCGCCCTCTGGTGGGAAGACGTGGAAGAGCATTGATTGATGTAAAGCTGGGCCAACTCAAGGTTGAACAGCCCCTCATGATTTTTGCATCTTGACATTTCCCGTGTTTTATTCATTTGTCTGACCTTGTACGCTACCTATAATCTTTGCCTTTTGCACCCTTGTTCCATTATTAAATAATACTACAGTGAGCCTCCCCCCCCCCCCCACACACACACACACACCTAGCCCCTACCCCCGACTTCTCCTCACTTCCACCCTTCACTTTCAATCTGTCTTTCTCCCCCCCCCCCACCCCCACCCCCTCGTATTAGGTCCAACTGGCTGAAGCCATGCTGCGGGCGGAGGGCAGCACTGTGGCAGGTGTGTCTGCTGTCTGCGGGCTTCAACTGTTTCCTGGTGGCCTGTGTCATTCTGGTGGCGGTGCTGCTGACCCTGGAGCTGCTGATCGACACCAAGCTGCTGCAGTGTGAGTGTCTGCAGGGTTGCAGTGGGCAGAAAATCCCCCTGATGTCAGTCAGGACTCCCATTAACGGTGTAGGTTTGATGAAAGGGTGTAGTGGGTAGTGGGTCATTTGTGTTTTGACACACACTGTTATGTTCCCGATGGTGCCAAAGCACAGCACCGTGACAAGTGGACTGTTAGCTCAAAGGTATGTAGACATGCTCAGACTGAAGAAAGGTTCGGCCTTTTCAGTCTCAGCACTGGAAACAAAGGAAGGACGAGCTAGCTAGCTAGCTAGCAAGATTTGCAGTAGGACAAACGCTTATTTGCAAGAAAATAGTGTATTATTGTATATGATCCTGAATGACTGGTGTGAGTTGAGGACATAAACTAAAAGAGAGGAAATGTTCTCACAATCTGATAAGTACCCACTAAAGAAACAGTTCATGAATGTTGTGTTTATGTATATATCTATATGCTGTAATTTGGTTGTCCATATGTTTCTGTGCATGTCCTGGCTGTGGAAGCGAATTTCCTGCAGGACGGTGAAGACTGTATCTGTCTATTCACCAGCACCTGATCAAGGTCACACACCAAGTTAGACACCAAAAAAAGGACTTTTTTGATTTTTTTTTTGGAGATACTTCATTGATCCCCGTGGGGTAATTACGCAACCCATCCTAGCTGTGTTGCTAGGAGCAGTGGGCGGCCGCCGTGCAGCACCCAGGGGACCAACTCTGGTTCGTCGTGCCACGCCTCGGTCATGCATGTCTTTTTTGATGGTGGGGGAAACCGGAGCACCCGGAGAAAACCCACCGCGGACACGGGGAGAACATGCAAACTCCACACAGAGGACGACCTGGTGGGATGACCCCCAAGGTTGGACAACCCTGGGGTTCGAACCCAGGACTTTCTTGCTGTGAGGCGACGGCGCTAACCGCTGCGCTGCCGTGCTGTTCTTGTAGGTTTTCTGTCAAGCTGACTTCCTTTCAGCGACGCCCTTGGTATCGTATTGGAAAAATCAGTTGATGGGGATCTGGAAAATCCCTTTAGATGTTCACCCTTACATCAAATTTTGTGTGGTTTGCAGGCGAGCGTCAACCGGTTATAACACCCTATGCTACGCTGTTGTACCATGACCCCTGCCTTGGAGCCCGCGTCGTCACTGCATGATTCTTGAGAGTTGCCTCTCCAACAGGGATACTGGGTATGAGATGTTTCTGTGATGATGGATGCAATGCTGGCGAAAAGCCTATCCCCCTCCATCTACCACACAACGAGGCGCTGTCAGTGGGAGACCTATCCTGGGTCCTTAGGCCCAGACACATCAGCCCGTAATGTACTTTCCCATTACTATTCCGTGGCCAACACAGAGCGTCAGGTGGTCCCGAAAGCCAACCGGATCAATTTCGCACCAACATCCGCCACATCAGGGCGAAGCCCTCATCCATCACAGGCAGAAGGTCAGGGGTCACAACTAGTGCACGGAGAACACTGCGTCTGAGGGGGGGGGGGGGGGGGGGAGACGCCTCGCCCGCTGTATCCGGACACGTCCCCAGTGTGCCGCTCCCCCGGGACAGGCTGACAAAGGCCGCGGGACGGATGGATGGGGAATTGAGACAGATGCACTGAGGGGAGATAAGCAAGCAAAATAAATTGGGCGATGGAGAACTGGCGGGCAGATGAGTGCGGGGAGGGGCGGTGGAAGAAGATGAATGGACTGATGGACAGATCACCGAGCGTGGTAAACAAAGACAAACGGGCGGAGCGTTGACGCGCGAGGGAAAACGCCTCGGCCGACAGCCCGCTGCCGTTTGAAGCCGTCCGCAGCTGAGGCCGACTCAGCGACCCGTAGACACCTTCGCATTTGCATGTACACTACCGTTCAAAAGTTTGGGATCACCCAAACAATTTCGTGTTTTCCATGAAAAGTCACACTTATTCACCACCATATGTTGTGAAATGAATAGAAAATAGAGTCAAGACATTGACAAGGTTAGAAATAATGATTTGTATTTGAAATAAGATTTTTTTTACATCAAACTTTGCTTTCGTCAAAGAATCCTCCATTTGCAGCAATTACAACATTGCAGACCTTTGGCATTCTAGCTGTTAATTTGTTGAGGTAATCTGGAGAAATTGCACCCCACGCTTCCAGAAGCAGCTCCCACAAGTTGGATTGGTTGGATGGGCACTTCTTTGAGCAGATTGAGTTTCTGGAGCATCACATTTGTGGGGTCAATTAAACGCTCAAAATGGCCAGAAAAAGAGAACTTTCATCTGAAACTCGACAGTCTATTCTTGTTCTTAGAAATGAAGGCTATTCCATGCGAGAAATTGCTAAGAAATTGAAGATTTCCTACACCGGTGTGTACTACTCCCTTCAGAGGACAGCACAAACAGGCTCTAACAGGTACTATTTAATGAAGATGCCAGTTGGGGACCTGTGAGGCGTCTGTTTCTCAAACTAGAGACTCTAATGTACTTATCTTCTTGCTCAGTTGTGCAACGCGGCCTCCCACTTCTTTTTCTACTCTGGTTAGAGCCTGTTTGTGCTGTCCTCTGAAGGGAGTAGTACACACCGGTGTAGGAAATCTTCAATTTCTTAGCAATTTCTCGCATGGAATAGCCTTCATTTCTAAGAACAAGAATAGACTGTCGAGTTTCAGATGAAAGTTCTCTTTTTCTGGCCATTTTGAGCGTTTAATTGACCCCACAAATGTGATGCTCCAGAAACTCAATCTGCTCAAAGAAGTGCCCATCCAACCAATCCAACTTGTGGGAGCTGCTTCTGGAAGCGTGGGGTGCAATTTCTCCAGATTACCTCAACAAATTAACAGCTAGAATGCCAAAGGTCTGCAATGCTGTAATTGCTGCAAATGGAGGATTCTTTGACGAAAGCAAAGTTTGATGTAAAAAAAATCTTATTTCAAATACAAATCATTATTTCTAACCTTGTCAATGTCTTGACTCTATTTTCTATTCATTTCACAACATATGGTGGTGAATAAGTGTGACTTTTCATGGAAAACACAAAATTGTTTGGGTGATCCCAAACTTTTGAACGGTAGTGTATGTGCAGTGCATTACGGCGTGTGGTGTGTGTGTGTGCACGTGTGTGTGTGCGTGCGTTAGCGTTTGCCTGAGCGCATCAATCGCCCCACAACTGCACCCGGGTAGCCAGGTCGTTCCTAAATTGTGCTCTTGTTCTGCTCCACCCCAACAGTTAGCAATGCATTCCAGTTTGCCGGCATCATTCACTGGATCAGCCTGGCCATTCTGTCGGTGTTCTTCACTGAGGTGAGTCCCTCTCTCTCCCTCCTCCTCCTCCTCCTCCTCTCTCTCTCTCTCTCTCTCTCTCTCTCTCTCTCTCTCTCTCACTAACCACGAAGGCGGGCTCACTTACAGCCGATGCGGCGACCTATTGATCTGTGCTGTGCCGTGCTGGATGTGGGTCGACGAAGGTGAGCTAGCCTGGCTGGCGGCTTCTCGGTAAAACACCAGGGGCGTTTTTCAAAGGCCTCCGCCCCGCGATCACACTCTGCATAGCAGCGCTGAAGAAACTGGACTCTCCGGTCCTAAACCGAGAGACGAGAACCTGCCTCGGTTCATTAAGAGGAAAAACAAATCGCCCGCCGCGCTCGCTGACGTCAGGGCTGAGGCGGCCCGTCCCCGTCGAGGTATTCCTATTGATCCGCAACACAATCGACTCTAAAAGGCAGATGGAGCTCTTCTGGGGCACTCCTTTTAAGTTAAGGCCATGCCTCAGGTGTGCTGTATCGCTCACCGTTTCCTCACAGCCGGCTACATTTATCTCAGCTCTTCCTCGTCCGCCTCCGTACCGCGGAGTTGGGTGTTGCCGGCGTTTCACTTGTCGGTAAGACGCGACTCTTAGTGACGCCTTTCAACACTGGAAACAGCTGGGCGGCGGTTGTTTTTTTTTGTGCGCTTGCTGCAACCTTGACTACCTGAAATAAGTGCATGTGTGGGGGGGTGGGGGTGGGGGTGGGGGGTTGCAGGAGAGGAGCAGAAGGAGAGGGGGAGCGCTTGCCCTCTGCAGCCCCCCGCTGCGTCAGCAGGAGCAGAATGCGGTGTCTCTTAATTGTCGGGAGGAAAACCTTCCCGCGCCGCTTGTGATGCGCACGAGTGTGATGTCACCGATGACCTGCCGGCAGAGGAATGAAAGAGACGTGACTCACAAACACCGTTATCTTTTCGCTGACATTTTGAAGAAAAAAAACAAACAAAAAAAAATTTTTTTTTTAAAGGGGGTTGGAAAGCAAAGCTGAAGGCAAATTAAATCAAATATCCACGTGTCCCCTGTTATAGTCTTGTTGTAGTCTGCGACCATATCCCCACTGCTTTTGCTCACTCTTCTTTTCCCTCTTTGTGTGTCCTTTCCCCTCCCCCCTCCCCCCTCCCCCAAACCTCCTCTGGCTCCCCTCCCCGTGTCAGACGGTGTTCAGGATCGTCGTGCTGGGCATATGGGATTACATAGAGAACAAAGTAGAGGTAAGAACCCGGTGGTCCTATTAGTCCTGAGGCGGGCCCCCTTTCACCGCAGTGTCATTCCCTCAATGTCACACCTCAGCCCAGCACGCCTCGCGGCGCTGGACGTTACAGTAACCCTGTGTGTGTGTGTGTGTGTGTGTGTGTGTGTGTGTGTGTGTGTGTGTGTGTGTGTGCCTTTTCAGGTGTTCGATGGAGCCGTCATCGTCCTCTCTCTGGCCCCCATGGTGGCCTCCACAGTGGCCAACGGTCCCAGCAGCCCCTGGGACGCCATCGGCCTCATCATCACACTGCGCATCTGGAGGGTCAAGAGGATCATCGATGGTAAGGCTGAGTGGGGGGGCGGGGGGGGGGGCTAATATGTCCCGCGTCCTGTCCTTTACTGTCAGGCCACGGTGATGGATAAAGCGCTCGGAACGGCGGTCACCAACCCCGCTCCTGGAGAGCTGTCATCCTGCCGGTTTTCACACCAACCCCCAGTTCAGCACCCCTGATTCTGCGTATTACCTACCGACCGAGAGCTCGGGTACGTGTATCGGGTGTAGTAAATGGGGGTTGGGGTGAAAACCGGCAGGAGGGGTGGCTCCCCAGGGGCACGGCTGGACACCACCGCACCAGAATCTCTGCAGCATCAACCCTGTTCCGCGTTAACGCGGTTTGGTTCGTTTCTCTTTCCCCTTTAAATTGTTTTTCCGACCGGCGGCTCCACGGAGCGCACCTCCACCCGCGCACCTCCACCCGCGCACCTCCAGCCACGTGTGAGCAAACGTGTCCTCCGTCTGTCATATATATGCTAATGCACACAAGCCACCTCTGTATTTTATATCACAGGGACATCCACGCACGGTACTTTGGGTGCTCACAAACACGTTTTTTTCTTCTTCAGTGTCTTTGCGCCCTCTTGTGGCGGTTTAGTGCACATCTTCACAGGGATAACCCGTAAGAATGAACCAATTAGATTAAACCAGTACACAAAACATCCCGGTGTGTGTGTGTGTAAATTAGTTTTTCTATTGCAGAAAAACACTACCGGCTGGTGACTAATTAGTCGGTCTGTAGGAACTGAGTAGGGTTCTTGTACTGGAGAATATGGACTCGGGTCTCAAATCCGGTCTTGATTCCAAGCTTTGAAGGTCTCAAGTCTTGTGTCAGCATAATGACTTGGACTTGACTCGGTCTCGGACAGTGCAGACTCGTGCCAATTCGTCCACGATACGAGACTTTAATTTACGTTTTATTTGGAAATCCTTCAGGTGCAAGATAATGTTGTTTAACAGTTATTAATTAATGACTCTGAAACTTGGAAAAGTGGAATCCGGAACATTCCTTCCTTGGTGGGTAAAAAAAACAAGTCAAACATTCTTTACCTTCACTATGGTGGTAGACTACTGCAGTTACAGTCATGGTGTTTAAAGGCCTTGGACTTGACTTAGACTCCCAGCCCTGCTAGAGACTTGCTCTGGACTTGGGTGATCTTGACCGGCACAGCCGAGCATTATGTGCCTTCCTTTTTCAGCTTATGTGCTGCAGGTGAAGGTGGAGATGGACCTGGAGATCCAGCAGTATGAGAAGGCCAAGGCGGTGAGAGAGGAGCAGCTGGACCGTCTCACCCAGATCTGCCAGGAACAGGCGGTATGTCCCCTCTCCTCTCACCGGCTTTGGCTGCTTTTGCAGCATCACACCGATAGAGGGCAGCACACCACAACCGCGGAGGAATTACCACGCACTTCAAAAAATTAAAATAGCATTAAGAGAACAGGCATCACGTGGCTTACCAAATCTATAGCCTGGCCATTTTACAATAGTCACACGGTTATCAGATGAGCAAAGAGTATCCACCGCTTTAAAGCGATGTATTGATTACTGCATGAATTAAAATGAATTATTTCCCAGCTGAAACATTTTAAGTGTAAATGAGAGGGCACTAAGTGCTCTATATATCTCCGGTGTCAGCAAGTGAGAAGAAACGTAAGCATTTGCAGTATGTCTGAGAGACACATGCAACTGCCCCAGAGAAATAAAGTGTATGGTATTGATAATGTGCTTAAAGGTTTTGCAACTGCAGTGTAATCACCGGAGCCAACGGTGTTAAACTAGGACACCGGAGCCAAATAGGTGACAGTGGTTGCCCTTGGACAAAAAGTACACGGTGAAAAGAGGCTAAAAGGAGATATGAGCAGATACGACCGTCTTTCCTTGCAGGAAACAGCCACAGGAAGTGGCTCCGAATGATTCGCACGTCTGTTGTAGTTTAAAGTGAGGATGCTTGCGTTGCCTGCGAATCATCCCTTTTTCTCTCTTTCTCCCGTCTCCTCTTTCTCTCCTCTCTCAAGTTTGAAATCAGGCAGCTGAGGGCCCACCTGGCCCAGCAGGACCTGGACCTGGTAGCAGAACGCGAGGCGGCCATGCAGATCCACCACGTGTGGGGGAAGCAGAACAGCGGCTTCCAAGAGGTTGACGGCCTGGCGGCAGGGGCCTCCGAGCACAACGGCCCCGCCAAAGCTCGAGAGCCCGGGGGGCCGGCAGGTAACGGTGTGGAACAGCCAGCTCCTGTGTAGTTGGTGCAGGCTGTGAGCAAAGCCAGGATCCCAGGGCCACACCTGGGCAGAAATTAACGAGCAAGCTCGCCGTGTCAAATCAGGTATATCTGGATGTCACGGCACCTCCAGTCATGTTGGGGCAGCGGTCATGTACAGCAGACGTTCATAAAGCCTTGTTATCTCACAGACGCCCACTGAGACACACTTTAGACCACAGGCCACAGGTTTTGGTCCCAGAGAGACCCGTACGGCAAGAGTTTTGTAGTTCAGTACAGGGTTGGGTTTACGGCGTCTGTGGAGAAATACTACTAATGAGCAACTAAATGATCAAAATAGGCGTTTTTAACAATGCAGATTTAACTGGAATGCTCTCTAAAATGATTAAAATCAAATGTAACATCCTGAAGGCTTGAAGGTTAGAAAAGCAGACTTAAGATGGGAAGCTTACTTCTCTGAATAGTGGAACCAGCCGGGAAAATCTGGATGCCTTTTTTTCCCCCCCGTCGATTTAGAATGGCACTGTTGTACGTCCACTATCAGTTAGACATATCGGTATGCCAAAGTGAAAGACGGAAATGCAGTATCTAATCAAAGTGCAGATGTATTTGCAAGGAGAACAAAACCATGTGCAACAATCAAACGCCGTCCAATTACTTAAGGCCGGTACCAACCGTGTAAGTCTGGATGCTTAAAGCTATTTAAAAAGCACACATTTCCCCCTTTCCTAAACAACCCAACACATCAAATACTTAACCCCCGGCAGCTTCGGCGGCCTTTATCAGCGGCCAACCGTAGAACACTACAGCTGTAACACAAAGTGAAGTGTTGCTGCAAAAAGGGGCGAACGTGCTCTGTCAACTTTGGCCGGCTTGATAAAGGTTGTGATTTATGTGTGTTGCATCTCCAAAGCAACCTCAAGCAGACACCTGACATTGCAAAGACCGGATAAGGACAGCGAAATATGCAATATTTTAATAAAAGCTCAGCTTTTCTTTTTTTTTTTTTGGGGGGGGGGGGGGTTTCTTCTGTTCTTCTCCCCCGGATAAAAGTCAGTGGTTTCCGTGGTATTTCATGCACCTCAAAAGGTCACGGGGAACCATGAGCATCAGTAAATAGTATTTATGTGTATAAAACAAAATTTCTCTGATACCTGAAAAGTTTTAAGTTTTTCAACTAGGGAGCTGGACGGGTTATTAGCGGCAGGCGTCGTACACGGCCACGGCGCTATACGGCGCCTTGCTAAAGAAAAAAAAAAAATCGTCTCGAGGTCGAAATCAGAAATTCCGCTGTCACCCGGAGACGAGGAGATGGACTGTAAACCTTTCCTACGGTGACAGGCCATAACTTACGGGGCTTGCGAGAACAAAGCACTGTTAGTATGGGTGATGTCAGAACTCAAAACACCCCGGCTATTCCTTTATCAAAGCTATAAATCACCACGCGACCCCGCCATACATCTGAGGTTTTGTGCGTCTAGTCAAGACAGCCTTTTAAGCTGGCCTGCTCCTCATATGCTCATATGTTATTAATCACGCCGGGATTGTCTCCACCGCATTCTGGGGCCGAGCGTTGCTCCGCCACCCCTTGGGGGCATACATAAAATGAATATTTGAAGCAGAAACATAAATGAATATAAGCCATCTAACGGTCCTGTGGGATTTTTTGATAGCACTTAGAGATTCACTTGGACTGATTTAGGGTCAGCAAAATCCATTCGCCACGGTTTCACTCCGCTTTGGTCGCTCAGGTGCGGCGAGCTTTCTATTATCCAGCCATAACCAATGGGGTGTGGGCTGTGAATAATTTAGCATGCTACCGTTCAAAGATAGATCCTTAAAACCTGTGGACCGTCCTTTCATGTCGGTCACTGGTTAATATAATAAACTTAAAATGTACACTTTTGTTGTTTCTGGGTACATCGTTTATGTTTCTTTCAGATCATCTTGTTCAGGATGACATGAACAACTACATCAGCCAGTATTACAGCGAGCCCAGCAGTGGTAAGAGTCTCTTTCGTCACCCTTTTCCCATTTTATGCAGTACACACTCGCACAACACTGTCCTGTTCTACAGCCACGATCTATGATGTTTCCCTTTAAGATATAGGGATCCCAGACCCTGCAGCACGCGTCATTACCACGGCAGCCATAGACGTCCACCTGCCCAACAACCCCAGCCAGCTTCCCTCGTCTCTGGTGAGCGCCGACGTCGTGCCGTCCAGCTGCCTACAGCGGACCGGCAGCTCGGTGAGTGAGGCTTCCACCACCACGGCGTCCCGCTCCAGCTTCAGCGCCCGTCAGCATAGTGTCAGCAGCCACACGCTGGGCTCCACCACAGACTGCAGCTCCACGGTGCGGGAGGCCTCCACCTCCACGGACTACAGCGGGCAGCGCTGCTACCCGCCGCCCTACAGCAGCCCCCTGGCCCTGGGCACACAGCCCAGGCGACATCCCAGTGCCGTGGTGCAGGAGCTCCTCTCCACTTTGTCTGAGGATTCATGTCTTACCCAGAAGGGTCTGGACCCTGTCAACCTCAAGCTGCCCAGCCCCACGGGATCCAGCAAGAATAGCCCCGAGCTGGAGCGCAGGGTCAACATTTACAACAAGAGGAACCAGGAGAGCCGGCCCGGGCTCCACACCAAGCCCATTATCCACCTGCAGGGCAATGAGCCTCTTCTGGAGGAGAAGTATAGGATGATGGAGCCAGCAGACACCCCGATCAGCCGCCTGTCAGAGACATAAGACAGGGCCTGAGGTAGCGCCCCTTTGGTACTTGGGATCATCAGCACACACATACTGTGTGTCTTGTTCTGCTGCTCACAGGGTTTGCCTGAAGTCGGCTGGAACAGACTGGTGTCCTTGTCAAAAATACAAGGGGAGGACAGAGGAAAGCACTAGGGCTGACATCATAGAGCACCAAGTTTCTGTCAGGAATTTTTACATTTTAAAAAAGAGGGGGGAAAAAAATGTTATCAAAAGAAACCAGCAATGGGGCTCTAGCCTTCAACTGTCAGACAGGTCCGCGCCGAAGCTCTGGCCGTGACACGCCGTGACCGCTGAGAAAAGAAAGAGAGCAGGGGATGGCGCCGAGAGCCTTGCTCTTCTGGTTAACTTTGTACAAATTGGAGGCTCGAGACTAACAAGCTTATTTACCGAAAACCTACTAATTGTGCGTTAGCAGCCCAACCTTCCGGTCATCGATTAGTCACTAGTCACGTTTGGTAGTTCAAGCCTAGAGTCTCCAAACCTATGAAAACTGGTCCTTTTTGATGAAACAGCTGAAGGGTACGGTACATTTGATCTGTGTCCAGCTGTCGAGCACAGATCTTGACTTCTTTCTTATCTTTGTCTTTCTATATTACTGATGCGAACATTTGTATTTAAATTGTGCGAGTGAAGAACGGCAAATGGATTCGACAAGATTCAAAGCGATTGACAGGTCTTAATCCAGGTGCCATGACCTGACCAAAATCCATCTCAGCCAGCGTTTACGCAGTCTTTATTTATGTCCTGTTCTCACATCCTGACTGGCATCTACCTGCACTTTGTAGGATGTCATTTCATTCAGGTCACTTGATTTGTAATTGTCATCAGTTTCATTTTGCTCAAAAGCATGTGTATATACATTTTCAGATCGATTCGGTCATTGCAACACACCAAAATGTACAAGGGCCTTCTAGCAGAGCTGTTGTAGAATGTCATTCGGAGGAAAAAGCATCTTACGTAGCATGAATCTTCGGGATCTGCTTTTTAGATATTGCAAACTAATCCTGTTCAATGTTAACAGACATTTTGTACAATGACTACTGAACTGCAGAGGGAAACAAATAAAGGCTGACATGGGAAGAGAGATGACATACTATTAGTTTTAAGTTTAATATACAACTTCTCTTAATCATCTCAGATGAAGTACAAGACCTCAGATTCGGCATGAACAACCATCTTCATCACAGTCGGGTTCAGAGCTAACTTTCACTGTGCCATAAAATCAAATGCTAATTTACAAAACCTGTGTTGCCAGATGGATATAAAACCTGCTCTTGCTAAAAGGTACGCAAAACCAGAGACATTTTACACTTAGGCAAATCAAAACTGACCGTTATCTGTAAAATGCAAATTGTTCTGTGTTGCAGCCATGGCAAAGGATGATGAGAGCGCAGTTCCTGCACTCTGTTCACAAGACTGCAAGAAGTCTTTAAGGCAGAGGTTGCATGAGGGGTTCCCCAGTGGTTCCAGTCTAGTTTCCCTGGTTCAATGTGTGGGCTTGAAGCTCGATGGGATCGTCTTCCACTTTACTTGTTCAGCGCCTCAGTCATCTCAGGGACAGCCTGAAGAACAGACAGATTCAAGAAATGTTAAAATGACGTGGAGAACAGAGAAACCACTCTAGAGAAGCAGTGGGCCTTATTTATTTAACAAGTGGATACCGTCAACTTACTGCTAGGTTTCTTGAAATAACTGTCATTTATTGTTTTGAGGGAATCATTTGTACAGAAGACATTCGTGCGCTGTGAAAATCATTCAGGCATCTAAGTAGTCGCCAAGTTCCCTCTACTCTGCTTAAGTTGCTGCATTAATTTCAAATACTTATAGGCTTTGTAATCAGGAAAGTGTTCAATAGCCTCTGCGTTTCCATGCATCTACAATATATTCTACATAGGAGGATTTATGGGAAAATGAACCTGAAAGTAAAAGAGCACACACACACACACACACTCTCATTTGAGATTTATCGAAGCCAAAGCAGACGCCGACACTTTTATCTGGGTCTGCCAGGTTGACGAATGCAGGCCAAACTTTTAACAGCTATGCATTTGCCACTTATATATCAACAAACAGACTGATTATTTCAACTGTGCCGTTCTGAAGGGACCAAATTCAAATACTTTTGAATGTGGTGAATTTCAGGCCAAATTTACATGAATGGTCTATGTTACAAACCCAAATGGTTAAAATGCCATATCGGTAGTCCCTTGTATCAGTTTACCATCAGAGGAAAGAGAGAAAGCCCATCCATTTTAATCAGTTATCTGAGGAGTGATCACATGTAAGGTGATAAGGCAGCAGGTCACAGCTCTACTGCTACTTGCTATTATTACTCATCACTTTTCCAGAGTTTAGTAGGACACCTGGGCTTCTCGTGCACTACCGAGCGACTAAATAAAACATGACCGACAGGACACATGAAAATATAAACCATTTGCTCCTGTAAAGGCCGCCCTGGACCCCTGTGTTATGGGTACCAACCCTACTGGCGTACTGGCCCTTAATGCCAACCAGAACAAGAGTGCAGCTAAGTATGTAAAACTGCTGACAAGGGGAGGCTTGACTTATAGCTGAAAAGCTCGCGCCAGCACCTTACCATAACCACTGATTACCTCTGACGGCTAGTGGGAGCCCTCACACCCCTCTTTTACCGCCAGGCGCCGGGCACAGCGCACCTCTGATTAATTCAGCAACTCAATAATTCAGCAGTTGCACATTTCCATTTGGTGGAATAATGCATCGTGCAAAATTTATCAGGGGAATAGTGAATGTTATATTCTTACTGTGACTTTGGGCACGTGTGTATGAAAACAGCCAGTGCATGCATGGCGGCTGTGTAGCTTGTTTTCTCTGCAGTTAACAGTATAGTGTTTCAGCCACATTTCCAGGTTGTTTGCAAATGTGATGTGATGGGATGTTGATGTTTCAGTGGTACTGTCAGGGCGTTTTCACACCTGTAGTCATTGCTTTGGTCTGAATCAGTGTGGATGAGTTGCTACTTTGCTGCACTTTCCCTTTTTGTTCGGTTTGGTTTCACACCTGTTGTCCTTGCTTTGGTCTGAATCAGTGGATGAGTTGTTACTTTGTTGCACTTTCCCTTTGGTTCGGTTTGGTTTCACACGGAACATTTTCAAGCAAACCAAAATGTATCAACAAAAGCCAAGTGGGAGCTGCCACTCCATTCATTGGGCAGAAATCTCGTGGGGTTGGCAGGTGGAGAAAGAGAGTTTCTTTTCCTTCCGGGATAGCTATCCAAAATGGACCATTGGTAGAAATGGCGTTTGTTCATAATTGTGGTCATCATTTGAGCCATAGGTCAAGCCCAAACATGCGAGCAGAAAGGCACATTTGCACAATGCTTTCTGCAGTTGGGTCGGATCATGTTCGCGCCACAAACGAAGCATACCAGACTTTGTTTGTAATTGGACCAAGACCGTCTCTTCAACAAGGTCTCGGTCTGGTTGTTTTAGTCCGCACCTGAGTGCGATTGCTGTTTTTCCACACCTGCCCCAACGACCCGCACCACGGGGGTAAACGCCCCAGGGTTCGACTAAAATGGACCAAACAGCTCAGGTGTGAAAGCACCCTCAGTCCGTCACACTTCTCACCTTAAAGAGATCAGCTACCAAGCCATAGTCCGCCACTTGGAAAATGGGAGCCTCTGGGTCCTTGTTGATAGCAACAATAGTCTGGAAAAAAAACAAAAACAGGTTTGGAGTAATACGTCACCAGAATACACAAACTTCTTTAAAACATTTCAATTGGTTAACTCAGCGGGTTGTGGAACACCCCATGTTAGCTTGTATGTATAAATGTGTATAATCATGGAATAGTGGCTTTCAGATGGAATTTACACTTTAAAGGTCTGGCTAACAGATAAAGCTGAATTTTCTTATCACTCTAGCACAGTATCATCCACCAAAGTGTGAGTGTTCTGGAGAAAAGAAAAAACTAAACATTGAGCTTTTGGGGGATTGCATTTACGCACACACACACACCCAAGAGCCTTGTGTGGGCGTGGCTTTTGCCCTAAATGTCAATTAACTTTGGCCAATATGGCCAATATAGCAGAAAGAATTGCCTTGAGTAAAAATCAGCACAACATTGAAAATGTCTTTGTAAACTGATAAAGTGTAATAAATTTTCTTCATTTCACTTGTGAAATAAGTTCATAATCAATACAAATTCGATGATAAAACTAACAAATGAACTATCTATACCCTGTCTATACATGCCAGACATTGCAACCTCATATCAAAGGAGTGGTACACTTTTCTAATAAGTGAGTGTAATAATTTAATGTCACTATTTCAAAGGGTAATGAAATAACCACCATACATAATGACGACATACTAGATGGCAATTTACAGAATATATAACTATTCTTATGATCACACTCATGGCTGGATTAACCCACCAGGGGGCCCCGGGGCATGCACGTCTGTAGCTTAGGGGCCCTCCGCATCAATAGAGACTAGCTTGGGCCCTGCATCATGACGCAGGGTTGCAACAAACGTCCCTTATATGGTGTGATTGGGGATCCCTACTATACGCGAACACAATACCCGTGACCTTTTGGGGGCCCCCGTGGTCCAGAGCCCCGGGGCACTCGCCCAGCATGCCCGGTCCGTAATCCAGCCTTGATCGCACTGCCCAGTACACTCTCTCACTGTGTGTGTTTGTGTGTATGTTACTGTAGAGCAGGGGTGTCAAACTCCAGGCCTCGAGGGCCGCAGTATCTGCAGGTATTTGTTGCAACCGTGCACTACACCACCTTTTTTAACTAATTAGCTCACCTCCTGGATCAAGGAGAGAAAGGAACTCGTTTAATCAGGTGGTGTACTGCATGGTTGCAACAAATACCTGCAGACACTGCGGCCCTCGAGGCCTGGAGTTTGACACCCCTGCTGTAGAGAATCACTGACAGTCATATGCTAGTCTAAAATACCTGCGTGCATGCCGATACCCATGTGCAGACTGACAGTTTCGTGAAATCCCTCCCCACCAAAACAGCTTTTTACAACGGAGACATCCATTATCAAGCTGATCCCAGCACAGAAACAACACCAGAGTCTACCAGTTCTGTCGATTTACTGAGCAATTACTTTCCCTGTACGAAAACCTGAACGCCAAAAAGCGGTGATGTGATGATACTGTTGCGTATTCAGACATTCAGGAACGGGGAACGCCATGAACAGCTGATCGGACACACGTTTGAAAACTGTGGCTACACTCAAAGCAGCCAGAACTGCGTTTGTGGCGAGCCGTGAACATACGCCAACTCTGATGGGGATTTAAAAGCAGGCTCGCCTGCACACAAGTATTTTCTGTGAGGCAAAGCTTTTTGGTTTCAGTAAAACAGTCCAACTGATTTGACATCGATGAGGTAAGCTCAGAAATAAACATAATTCGTGCACCTGAACTATGACCTACATTCTGATGTTCGGCAGTGTGCAAAAGTTTCGTCATCCCGTGACAAACTGCATGCTTTGCTGAATAACTGAAAACAAGTTAACACATTTCTGCAGGGAGCAAACTTAAGCATGACCACTCCGTAAATGTCAATGCACATTACTCTTTTATTTCTTAACACAGAATAGAATAATAAACAGTAAGTTTAGGCGTCCCACTTCATTGTACTTTAACAGCCACAAAAGCAAAACTTTGTTAAACAATGGACAACATGAGTTGGTCAGACATGATATTTGGAGATCTAGATCAGATTTCTCCACTGACTCCCACATTGAAACTGGATAAGAAAAAGTCCCCAAATTGACCGTCTTCTGCATTTTCACAGAAATTGACGGAGAGTTAATCGTTTCTATTTTCTTTGAACCCCCGAGGACTAGTGTCAAATGTCATCCATGATTGAACAACATAACATGTTCTGTTTGAATATTGTGATGTAAACGGTTGGATGATGGATGGATGGAAGTCTACTGTACATTCTTAAATCCCATTAAGAAAATAAGGAACCCTAGCTTTTTCGGCCATACTAAATTGTCCTTGGGGGGTGGGTGTGTGTGTGTGTGTGTGTGTGTGTGTGTGTGTCGGCCTGGCAGCCTGTCCAGGGTGTCTCCCCACCTGCTGGGATAGGCTCCAGCATCCCCGCAACCCTGAGAGCAGGATAAGCGGTTTGGATAATGGATGGACGGATGGAAGCCTAGTTTCAACTTTATTAAAAAAGATGGTAAAATATTGCTCAAAATACGCAAATACAATACAAACATGTCTAACAAAGTTACGTCGTGCAGTGTTGAACCAAGTTTTGCCTTTGCTGTTCTTTAAGTACAATGAGGCAAAGGGGTGTGTCAACTTTTGTACATGCCACATGTACCGTTTTATTTTCTTCAGTCTGCTAAATTAAAGAAAGTAGTGGTGCGTTACAATTCATGTATAAGTTTGTTCCCCGCAGACATTTTATTAATGTATTTTCACCGCAAGATTCAGTAAAACACACAATTTGTTCAGGGGTGCCCAAACTTCTACTTCACCATGTTTTATGAAGTGTATTGGTATAGGGGCAGTATGCTTCACTGGAAAAAGTGTCAGCTTGTCTTGTTTCATTACACATTTTATGACGGTAAAAATGGAGAAAAACATCAACCAAGAAAAAAAGAAATAGGGGAAAAAAAGAACATTCGATTGAGAAAATGTAAAAAAAAGGATCTTATGTCGTCTGCATAACTGTACCTTGCTGTCTTTCATCCCAGCCAGATGTTGAATGGCTCCAGAGATACCAACAGCAATGTACAGCTCCTGCGGGGAAAAAAAATGGAACAGATGAACCAAACGGCTATTAACCGATTATAAACATAAACATTTGGTCTTAAGCCCTAAAGGAAGAACACCCCACAACCATGGCTCACAAGACGGATCGAACAGTGTGATGAGGAAAGGCTGATCATCTATCAGGGGGAGGTAGTCGTGGGACTGCTGAGAAGAGTGCAGCAGAGGGCAGTACCCTCCCTGCATCTCCTCAATCCCCAGAGGAGAACCGGTCTGTGGCTCTCGGCTTAATGCACTGCCATATGAATATTTAAGTGATTATTTAATGCTGCTGTTGGAGACTCACAAGAGAAGAATCTCACCCCTTTTGAACACAAACAGCTGGAGTACGAAGCCCAAGTGCACTGCCAACTCTGTAGGCCAGACAAAGCCCGCAGAATTATCCGTTTCTTAAACCCTAAGTACTACTATCATTATCACAACATAAATATAAACACACACACACAGGATTGTCTGGATGACAAGTGAAATTGTAAAGTCTGCTTGTCTGTAACTTAAGAAAACCCCCAAGCATTATTTTTCAGCATTTTACCATCCAGCTTCCCTCTGGTATAAGAATAAGTTCTCTCTGCAGTCCAGTTGCATCACTGGAAAAAAAAAATCATTCAAGTATGAGGAGGATGTCATTGTTCTTTGCCTGTAACAACAGACCAGAATTTCACAACCACACTGTTATGCTGCCAATCTGTTGCCTAAAAGCAGTACTCCCGATGGGAAGGCTGCTCAGGCAAAACACCGGATTACACCCGACAACTCAGAGATCCGCTATCTGTAAACATCACGATGCCGAGTGTAGTTGGAACGCTTGTTCCACTGATCACACCAATTCCAACAATATATTCAACCGTGATCGGTGATAGAGAACCATGTGCAACAACTGTATGTGACCACTTCCAGTATCATGTCCAAGCATATAACGCCAAAATTTTTTACACTGTAAGGAGAGAAACGTCATATACATTTCAAATTAAGTTTACTACATTAAAACCAAAGGCTACAAGCCTGTCAAAACATTCAGAAAATCTAATTTGGACAGGTTGACCTGTTCTGAGGCCCTGAGCAGAGATCCACTGCACTCTGCTTTAATGGAACAGCTAAATCATTTAGGCCTCTTAATGTGCCATAAACTACATTTCCCAGGACTTAATGTGTGGATAATCACAGCTGGGATATCCCAGCTGAATCGCATAATGGAGAGTTAACCTTTTTAAAGGGCGAAGGATCCATCCTGACCGTAGTGAATTTCGGGAATGCTTGAACGGAAGAGAAGTGATTGATTGATTTTATTCGTCACTAAAAAATAAATAAATACAGGATGTGGGCTCCATGTACAATTTTCAGAAATTGCCAAGGATAACGCAAGAAAGCTAGTATGCTTATTTTCATTGTGGTCCTTGATGGAAGGGGGTACAAGGACAGTCATCAGCAAATGAAAAACTTGACAGCTCATACATAAAAAAACAAAACAAAACTACATTCTACACAACAGAGACACTACACAACAAGGGAAAACATTAAATTAGGCAATAAATACTTGAAATGGGTGGTTCCTGCCACACACATCTTACCAGTATATGAGATAATAATTTAATCTAACCTGTTCCGACACCACATTTTTATAGCGGTTTTGAACCTGCCCACTCCGTCAGTTTCCTTCATGACTTTGGGTAGCTTATTCCGTAAAACAGCTGCTGGGTACAAAAAGGTTGTCTTGCAAGTGTTTTAAATCTCTAGGATATGAAGTCAGTCATGCTAAGTAAGAGGCATTTCTCAAAAGTGAGAGGTACAACTTACTTACTATTGATTGACAGATTCCATACAGAAAATAGAAGTGGAGTCAACTCTTTGATGCCTTTTATAATGCGGTTAGTGTACTATTCTTCTTTTTGGGATACAAGTTTGGGGTTTTATTTTGTTGTTTTGCAGTGCATAAAATTTTGATGTGATGATGTGCAACCAACTTTGAAGAGGAGAAACTTACTGGTGCGACTATCTTCCCCGTTTGTCCAACCTGCATATCATTAGGGACGTACCCAGCATCCACTGCAGCTCTGGATGCACCAACTGAAAGTAGAATAAACGGGTAGTTAAAAATCCACGAAAATAAAAAGGGGGCTGATACATCTGATACATCACGATAACAACAGCAACGCTCCCCCCTCTCACCACTAACTGACCTGCAGCATTCATTTTGTCAGCAAGGTCATACAGCAGCTTGAAGTTATCGCCACTCTTCAAGCCCCTTCCTGTAAGACAGAAAAAAAGTCTCATTTTTATACTAATGAAATAAACCTATTGAAGTGAAAAATGACGAAGATCCCACATAATCCACAGATTAGAGCCTCTCTGATTAATAAAGCTAACGGTGTGTTTGTGCGTGCGTGTGTGTGTGCGTGCGTGCATTATGTAGATCAAACCTCTTGGAACCATTGCTGATTCTGAAGCCCACTGAGTAAGCTGATAAAGCAAAATTTAAATTGGGTTCAGGCCCACAACTCTACTTAGCTAACCTTACAATGCAGAGTGTTGATGGAAGCTTTTCCCAAAATAAAATACCAAGTGACTTCAGAAGCAAATATCTTCCAAACAATCTGAAGACCCATTTTAAATCAATGTGCAGAAGAGAAGCTAGCTGAGAACCCACCTTCTCAGTCAGTATGAAAACAACTGCTCTGATCACAATGTTATACTAAAGACATTACATAGTAATCATACCTCCTGACACAACAACCTTAGCACTGGTCAACTCTGGACGGTCACTCTTGGTAAGACTCTGTTCCAGCCACTCAGATTGTCCAACAGGTGATTGTGCAGCCACTGCAATAAACAAATCACCAGCAGATTACTTATGGCCATTTATCATGCAATGATTGTGTTACAATGGTTATAACATTTATTAATAATGAAAGCAAGAAATATACCAAGGAAAACTATCCAACTAACAATATCTACGGAGGGTGATTGAAAATGACATGTCAGCGAATGAGCTGTCTGTCCACAACCTTTCTATTTGAATTTTTGTATTGGTTGCCCGGAATTGGCCTAGTGTTGCCCTTTTGAAAAAGATGAGTGACTGATATTCTTTCTAATATATACTATGTATCAATCTGTTGGATACTGTACCATCTTCTGATGTGGCCCTGCCTCCCTCCACTGAAGCAGGCTCAAAGGATGTCCCCCTGACCGTGAAGATCTTGATGTTCTCGTTACATTTCACAGTACTGAGGGCATTTCCTGTAAAATGCCAGCATTCAAATTTTGAGTTTAGGTACAGTTTGTATGTGATATTGTAAGAACTAACTATTTTGAGAGCAAAGTATCTGTGGCTCTCCAGGTAAGGCTCATGTCTTAAAAGCTGTCCAAATGTAATTGAAATATATGATGTCATTTTACACTGAATTAAGAAAAGAATTCAACAGTGCATCAGAAATCATCAGGTCATTCATTATCATTATAAAATAGCTAGGTTTTTACCAGCATAGATGGTTCTGACAAAGGTGTCTGGGGACTTGATCTCAATGATGTCTGAAATTGGGGCAACATCCAACTTAGCAGCCACTCTGGGGAGCAGGTTCTAGAAGACACAAAATAACAAAGTGAATCTTGACATAGATTATACATCCATTCAAAGTAAACAATGTATGGTATAACCCTGAAGCTATCAGCAGAAACTAGGTTATGCTGTGGAATGGACACTGTTACATTTACAACTGCATAGAATATAAAAGAGAAAAAGGGAGAGAGACAGAGATTGTTTTTTGATGTCGGTATCACCAAAGCTTATATTCGCAAAGAAGAAAAGTTGTAAATTCAGCATATCAGTGTACTCTGGGTTTTTATGTACTGCTGGGTAGGGTTGTCACAAAACAAAATTTATGAACTTCAATTCATGTAAAACTTTCAATACTTTATATCATTTTCCATACCATAGCAAAAGAAAACACCAAAACATTGACAAAATTTGAACTGATGCCTAAGCATTTCATTGCCAGCAACGCCTGCCACGTTGTATTGTTGTGCATTTAACAAATAAAACAACTTGAACAAAATATAAAAACAATTTCCACTGACTGGGGCTTTAAGAGTGGAGCGAAGCGAAGTAAAAACAAACTACGATGTCGGGAGAGTTTGAGAAGACGTGCCATCTATGTAAAACGTTTTCTTTAATCAAGGAGGTCATATTTAGGTAATAAAGAAATAGGTAGCGATTGTACAGAAAACAGCTTGTGTTCTATTGTAACAGGTGTCTGAAATTCAGATTTGACCAGAAATGTAAAGTGCTTTGAGTGGCTGTTGCAGCTAGAAAAGTGCTATATAAAAAGCAACTTGAATGATTGATTGATTGACCAAAATAGAAAAATGTTTTGCTTTTGGACTATAAAGCATTTTTTTCTAATACAATTTTCCATTCAATTTTTATTTGTATGAACATGAGACTATGTGAAACATCTACAGTATACTTGTCTATACCAATTTCACTAAGACTACTGTGTGTACACATTTATTGTAATTTGCAAATTAAGCGAGTCTGATTCGAAATCTGAATATGGAAATACCATGGACAATACTTACCAACGTGTTTTGTCAACTGCCTGAATAGATTTTGGAGTAATGCATATGCTATGTATGTGTACGAATGATAAAAAGAGAGAATTTAGCAAGAATGACCTCAACAAGTTTCCTTGTGGTCCCTTTCTGGCTTAGATAGCAATTTCTGTTATCAATTATGCACCACTAATGATGCCAAGACAGATAGCACTTTGAGTATTAAATGATCTAACATTATTACATATGCTCTCCAAATATGAAAAAGGTTAACTAAGACACTAGTAACATACACTCACCGGCCACTTTATTAGGCACACCTGTCCAACTGCTCGTTAACGCAAATTTCTAATCAGCCAATCACATGGCAGCAACTCAATGCATTTAGGCATGTAGACATGGTCAAGATGATCTGCTGCAGTTCAAACCGAGCATCAGAATGGGGAAGAAAGGTGATTTAAGTGACTTTGAACGTGGCATGGTTGTTGGTGCCAGACGGGCTGGTCTGAGTATTTCAGAAACTGCTGATCTACTGGGATTTTCACGCACAACCATCTCTAGGGTTTACAGAGAATGGTCCGAAAAAGAGAAAATATCCAGTGAGCGGCAGTTCTGTGGGCGAAAATGCCTTGTTGATGCCAGAGGTCAGAGGAGAATGGCCAGACTGGTTCGAGCTGACAGAAAGGCAACAGTAACTCAAATAACCACTCATTACAACCGAGGTATGCAGAAGAGCATCTCTGAACGCACAACACGTCGAAACTTGAGGCAGATGGGCCACAGCAGCAGAAGACCACACCGGGTGCCACTCCTGTCAGCTAAGAACAGGAAACTGAGGCTACAATTCGCACAGGCTCACCAAAATTGGACAATAGAAGATTGGAAAAACGTTGCCTGGTCTGATGAGTCTCGATTTCTGCTGCGACATTCGGTAGGGTCAGAATTTGGCGTCAACAACATGAAAGCATGGATCCATCCTGCCTTGTATCAACGGTTCAGGCTGCTGGTGGTGGTGTAATGGTGTGGGGGATATTTTCTTGGCACACTTTGGGCCCCTTAGTACCAACTGAGCATCGTGTCAACGCCACAGCCTACCTGAGTATTGTTGCTGACCATGTCCATCCCTTTATGACCACAGTGTTCCCATCTTCTGATGGCTACTTCCAGCAGGATAACGCGTCATGTCATAAAGCTCGAATCATCTCAAGACTGGTTTCTTGAACACGACAATGAGTTCACTGTACTCAAATGGCCTCCACAGTCACTAGATCTCAATCCAATAGAGCACCTTTGGGATGTGGTGGACCGGGAGATTCGCATCATGGATGTGCAGCCGACAAATCTGCAGCAACTGCGTGATGCTATCATGTCAATATGGACCAAACTCTCTGAGGAATGTTTCCAGTACCGTGTTGAATCTATGCCACGAAGGATTAAGGCAGTTCTGAAGGCAAAAGGGGGTCCAACCCGGTACTAGCAAGGTGTACCTAATAAAGTGGCCAGTGAGTGTATATTTCAGTGAAAAGGCAGACCATCAGATTTAGACCAAATTAATGTAACCCATCTTAAATCACAGCAAAACAATACTTAATCATACAGATCATACAGTCAGTGCTCTTGACTAAATCCCACCTTTCCAAAAGCAGATGCGCCAGCACATATGTGGGTGAAGTTGAACTGCTGCTGTGTTGCCAAGACAAGTGGAGTTAACTCCTCTGCAAAGAAAAAGAGCAGCAATTTTGTCCTGTTGCTTTTGTGTGCAAACTCATTAGTTCATTTATCTTATAAAATCTAACAGCATGCTAAGAGTTTCTGTCATAGTACATACCTGGCAGAGCACCTTTGTAAGAATCACTTTGTGCAACCAGAATTTTTTTCACCCCCTGTACCTGACTGATCTCCTCCACAATCTGATAGGTGGGAAACATTTGAATGCGGCAAAGTTACATAACCACGTTTCTAAAAAGCTATCCTTAAAAATTCAATGTTATGTCCTGTTGTACATGCTTGCACAAATACTAACTCTTTATATTGGCTCTGTGACAGCCAATACGAATCTGTAAATATCACAACCTAAGTGACGCAGAAACTGCACAGAAACTGCAAGTTAGACCCAAAAGTTGAATTTACCTTCGAGCAGTCTGTTCCAGCAACCAGACAAGACACTTCTTCTCCAAGTTTATTGGCTGCAGTGATGGCACTGAGTGTAATGGGAGTTAACTTCTCATTGTTGTGCTCTGCCACAACCAGAGTACTTTGACACCTTCGGAGGAGACCACTCTGTTGGGACATTTTCAGAAGTTTGGGCACACATCCTGCAGTAAAACAACCGGCCCATGTGGCACAGTTTAAAACTGCAAACTTATGTTGCTCTATCATATAAAAAAACCGACTGCTTAAAGACTTAAATCTAGGACAGCTTTAAAAAAATAACTATTTCAGAGGTGAACTTCTAGTTTGGTATAAAACACACATTATATAGGCTTCCAAAACTTCTTTATCGAACAACTTGTAGCCTACAGTGTAGTCCTCAATAGGTATAGGGATTTTTTTTAAACTCAACCTTGAATTCCTCGTTTGTTATTGGAGGATACGTGTAGGGCACAGATCGAACTGACTGGAGTTGGTAAACAAATCCTCCGACTCACTTACACGACAAACCCGGCTTTAAAACCAGATCAGCCATGTCGAGTTTGAACGGGATGACTCCGGCCGGATCTAAACCGGGGTCAGTTTTAGGCGACGGCGTCAGTCTTTGGAGGTCACTCACGTCCACTGTCACATGTGAATATCCATGCTGACATCGTTTCAACGTACATAACTGAAGGCCCGCCTTGTGGCCTACAGGCGGACACAACAACGAGAACACGGCTTTACCGATGCGACGCACAACAATGGCAATTTCGACGTTTCGTGACTGCTGTTTTCAGGGTTTCGTAACCCCACGGCTATGCTAACGGCCACCAGCTAACGTCTGCTTCCGCTCAAATACAGATACAAGACGCGACTCTTTGACGACTCAACAACATCTGCCAGCAGCTATAAGATAGCTAGCTGTTTGAAGGCTGCAAAGACAACTTTAAATTATTAGCAGCCATACTTGTCAAAGGCAGCTAACGGCTAGCTATCAAGCTACTAATGACGTGAAGGCTAGCCCCCCCCGAACATGTTGACTCACAGGTAGCCATTTTAAAAAGCCTTTCCCTTTCATTCACGGCGTGAGAGAAAACGTCAGCGCAACATTCGCGCACGGCGGTACACTTACTAGCTGTCTGAAAGCCGATTTGTTAATAGCTCTGTGCATCTTGGACGCCTCTTCTCTCCGAGAACCGTCGCTAGAGCGGAAACTGTGCTAAAGGTGACGCGAGAGCCTGTACGGGACTATCGCGACGCCTGCGCGGCAACTCTCGTGAGATGATACGGAGCTACGAGCCCGGCCCGATGTTCCACGGAAAGAGCCGATCACTTTTAACCCCTTCGATCCACAATCACGTCGCGGATCACGCACGAGTTGCGCAGCGGGGCTGTCGCGGTAACGGAGGGATGTTATCGAACGAATTATGAATATGGGGGAAAAGAAAAACTAAGCTTTTCCACCGTCCCAGCTAATTAGACTCCCTAACTTGAATCTTCGTCTCATTTCAGCCTAGCAAAATGTAGTCTTGAGTTTAGACCGAAATGTTGTGACCATAGGCGTTTCTAGCCCATTTTTGGGGGGTGCTGCAGCACCCCTAAATTGAACCCCAGCACCCCTAAAATTGAAGAGATTTTTTTATTTTTTTACTGTATGTCCGTTTTTAATAAGCTGAAGAAATGTCAAAACCATATCCGGTATACGGTTTAAACGTAATATTTTAATAACAAAAATACAGCACCCCCCATGCTTCGAAAATGGCTTGATCCACCCCCCCCCAAATTTATCTTGCCTGGCCGGCCAGCACTATGGATGCTCAGCACCCCTAAAGCTCTGATCCTAGAATCGCCCCTGGATAGGCGTTTCTAGCCCATTTTACTGTATGTCCGTTTTTAATAAGCTGAAGAAATGTCAAAACCATATCCAGTATACGGTTTAAAGGTAATATTTTAACAACAAAAATACAGCACCCCCCATGCTTCGAAAATGGCTTGATCCACCCCCCCCCAAAATGTATCTTGCCTGGCCGGCCAGCACTCTGGGTGCTCAGCACCCCTAAAGCTCTGATCCTAGAATCGCCCCTGGTTGGGACCATAGATTTAAAAACGCTTAGTGGTTGCCTGCGTCGTTATGGTAAATGATGAATCCACGCTCGGCTGCCATTAAACCATGACTGGAAGTCTAACATGCATCAACCAAAGTAACTATCGGATCAGGGGTAAAACGGTGAAGGTCAGAAATCTGAAGTGGACTGGCTGCAAAACTGTCCAGAGTCTGGTTACCATAGAAATATAGATCTACCCTAAAACACAAGAGATCGGGGTGCAAATTAAATAAGGCGTCTATTCTTGGAATTAGTATTTACATTTCAATTAAATGAAATCGAGGAGTCGGTTTGTTTAGCGGGAAAATAAGTTTGATGTATAAAACAAATCAGTGTCTTATTTTCAACGGACGCGCGCCGAATGACGCGTGCAGGCCCACAACGGCAAACACGTGGCTTGTTGTTTTCACGTGTCGCTTCGAAAACCGCAAACGTATGTGACCCCGCGCTACAAACTAACGTTTGTGTAAAAACAAAAACAAAAAAAAAACCGTAAAAACGACAGAAAATAATAAGGTCTGGAGGCTTTGGAGATTTAAAAGTGGATCTTTCCGGTTCTGCAAAGAGAACGTGGACTAAATGGCGACGTTAATCACTGCGGTCGATGCAGCAACGAAATAAAAGAGAAATACAGCCGCGTGGTTTGCCTGCACTGTGCTCGGCTGCACAAATGACACCCTCGTATTTCTCCTTTATTCCTTCCCTTTTTCAAATCTGGTTTACCTTTTAACATTTAAGCCCGGATAGGCAACTAACTAGCTGAGCTGTTGTTTTTTTTTTGTTTCCTTTTAAAACTAAATATTGCGCATAGATAAACCTGCTGGATACAATGCAGCCAAAGCCCCGTTAGACAACCGGCCGGAGATCAATTCTACAGCCAGATCGATGAGAAGCTCGCGCCTGAAAACACAAGCAACCAGACAGGACACTGAGAAAATACTGAGAAAATACTGAGGAAATATTGAGAAAATAATGAGGAAATATTGAGAAAATATTGAGGAAAATACTGAGAAAATATTGAGAAAATACTGAGGAAAATACTGAGAAAATATTGAGGAAAATACTGAGGAAAATACTGAGAAAATATAGAGAAAATATTGAGGAAAATACTGAGAAAATATCGAGAAAATACTGAGGAAAATACTGAGAAAATATTGAGGAAAATGCTGAGAAAATATTGAGAAAATACTGAGAAAATATCGAGAAAATGCTGAGGAAAATACTGAGAAAATATTGAGGAAAATACTGAGAAAATACTGAGGAAAATACTGAGGAAATATTGAGGAAAATACTGAGAAAATATTGAGAAAATACTGAGGAAATATTGAGAAAATAATGAGGAAAATACTGAAGAAAATACTGAGAAAATATAGAGAAAATATTGAGGAAAATACTGAGGAAAATACTGAGAAAATACTGAGAAAATACTGAGGAAAATACTGAGAAAATATTGAGAAAATACTGAGGAAAATACTGAGAACATACTGAGAAAATATCGAGAAAATACTGAGGAAATACTGAGGAAATACTGAGGAAAATACTGAGAAAACATTGAGATAATGAGAAAACATCCCAGTTTAAACGTACTGACAACTAAAGAAAATGTGGGGGGTGGGTGGTGGGGGGGGTCCACGTCCTCCATGACCGCCGAGTCAACTGAGGCCGATCGGTTTCTACCGGGACACGTTTTCCCTTCAGTTCGGTCTGAAGAAGCGGAAACGGTGAAGCCCACCCTGCCCGGGACTGTGACAGGCGCGAGCTGGGGACCACGGTGCTGCTATATATTATTTTTTTGGGGGGGGGCGGCTCGTGTTAATCTGATTCACCTTCTCGCGCCCTTTTAGGGTTTAGTTTTTAACGCTTTTTTTGGGGGGGGGGGGGGTTACGATTCACCAAGCAGCTCAGCGCCCTGCTGCCAAGCGGGGAACGACCCCCAGAATGAGCCGCCAACGAAATGCCGGAACTAATGGTAACGGCGTGAGGTTGCTATGGCAACGCGTTCTGATATTTAGCGTGTGTGCGTGTGCGTGCGTTCGTGTGTGTGCGTGAGATCGGGAGGCCGCTCAGTTATAAAGTATCAAGTTGAAGTGGAATGTGATTTCAAATAATAAAAGAATAAATAATAATAATAAAAGAGCTTCGGTCAGACGTGCTGTAAGCGCGCTCGTGTTATACAGCCGAGGCAAATCGGGCGTCTAGGCGGGCCAGGCCGTGCACGCTGGAAACCGTGAGCAGGACCTCGCTGCGAGGATTTGGAGTTTTATCACCTCTTTAAAGCCCGAGGTGGGAATTGTGATTTCTTTTTTCTTTTTTTCTTCACACGCCAAAGACCCGGCGGCGAGACTGGCAGGGAGACGGGTCTGGTTTTAGAGCCCTGGTGTGCGGGCTGGTTTAAGGTTTTACGTTCGTCCTTTTCGAGCGCCGGTTTCACACTTTCCCCATCTCTCTCTCTCCCCATCTCTCTCTTTCCCCATCTCTCTCTCCCCCCATCTCTCTCTCTGTCCCATCTCTCTCTCTCCCCATCTCTCTCTCTCCCCATCTCTCTCTCCCCATCTCTCTCTCTCCCCATCTCTCTCTTTCCCCATCTCTCTCTCTCTCCCCATCTCTCTCTCTCCCCATCTCTCTCTCTCCCCATCTCTCTCTCTCTCCCCATCTCTCTCTTTCCCATCTCTCTCTCTCCCCATCTCTCTCTCCCCATCTCTCTCTCTCCCCATCTCTCTCTCTCCCCATCTCTCTCTCCCCATCTCTCTCTCTCTCCCCATCTCTCTCTCCCTCCCCATCTCTCTCCCTCCCCATCTCTCTCCCTCCCCATCTCTCTCTTTCCCATCTCTCTCTCTCCCCATCTCTCTCTCCCCATCTCTCTCTCTCCCCATCTCTCTCTCCCCATCTCTCTCTCCCCATCTCTCTCTCTCTCCCCATCTCTCTCTCCCTCCCCATCTCTCTCCCTCCCCATCTCTCTCTTTCCCCATCTCTCTTTCGTCCTTTCTCTCTTTCGTCCTTTCTCTCTCCCTCTCCGCGTTTGATCCTCGGACGCGCAGGAGGCATCGGTGCGGGCAGTAGCGCAGGCCTCCACACTGCAGGCCAACTAATAAGACGCGAGGATAACATGGGAACTCTCCGGCCTCCAAAAAGCGCCCCCCCCCCCACAGGAGGCCTCGCTCTCAATTAGGCCGTAAAACATAAACGCCGCGGCGCCAGCACTGTAAAAGGCTGGAACCACGTGGGGGACTTATGACGCGTTAGCCGATCTGGCAACCACGCAGCCTCCTCACAGCGCCCGGGCTTGACTCGCCGGCGCGAGGGTAGGTGCTGACCACGTGATGCTCCAGTAGGGGGGGCTCTCTTACAGTGGGCTCGCAATATCAAGTGTCACTCAGTTTCAAGACAATATAATAATAATAATAATAATAATAATAACATAATGGCCGCTGATGGTAATAATGGTCGTCATAATAACGTCGATAATCGTTGTCGACGTTGGCGTCATAACCTATGACGTAGGCTGTGTGTATATCTTATAATGCTGTTCACTCTGTACCGGGGAAACGCGACGGGGCTCAGAAGAGGAGAATCTTTTCATTCAGGCGCGAAATAGCCTCACTTCGCAGCCTGCTCTTTCGAAAAAACACAAAATCTGCTGGGAGGGGGGAGGGGGGGCTGGTGGGGGGGTGGGGGGGGCGACCACGCAAGCGGCCCATGTGGAGATCCCTCTGCCAAGCCTTTCGCCTCGCACCCTTTCCCCCAAACGCAGAGGTCCGTCCAGGTTTGCAGACGTCACTGTGTGAGGGACATTGTTATCCCCACCTCTCAGTGGAGCGGCACAAGTTACTATCAGTCGGCCAGGGACGGGACCGTCTCCTCTCCCACCACCACCACCTCCTCCGCCGCCGCCGCCGCCTCCCCCCCCCCACCCCACCCGTCCCCCCCACCCCCCATCTGTCTGCTCGCGTGCGCCGTCTTCTCCTGCATGGTGGATATTTTGCTCAGCTCTTCTTTCTTGGATGATATGGGGGATCATTCCAAAAGTAAGATGCTCTTTTTCGCTTCCTCTGTTTTTCCAACCTTTCGTGTGTCCGATACCGCAACCCGCCGCCGGCCGCGTGTCACGGCGTGTAGTCGCTATACGTGACGCCTCAGATCACACGAGAGGTAGTTCATCGTGCAGCAGCGGCGGCAGCAGCAACAACAACAACAACAACAACAACAAATTGTATGATAATTTGAGGATGTCGTCGTGATCGAGCTCTGCAAGGGTAATTTTGGGGGGGGGAAGCCACGATAAAGACGCGTTGCGGGCTGGATTTAACGAGGATGTCCGGGGATTATAAAGAGAGAGAGAGGGAGAGTGAAGTGTGTGTGTGTGTGTGTGTGTCCGTGTGTGTGTGTGTGTCCGTGTGTGTGTGCAGCGTTGAATTAATACGTGCATTCCACAGAGAAGCCCGGAATCGCGATGTGTGTGGGCTGTGGGAGTCAGATCCACGACCAGTACATACTGAGGGTCTCGCCGGACCTGGAGTGGCACGCCGCGTGTCTCAAGTGCGCCGAGTGCAGCCAGTACCTGGACGAGACCTGCACTTGCTTCGTCCGGGATGGCAAGACCTACTGCAAACGAGACTATGTAAGGTACGAGTTTTAAAACAGCAGCTTCCGTTTTAAACACGGTAGAGAGGTCCGGGGAGGAGAGAGGGGGAGAGGGGCCAAAGTGCACGAGGCCTAATTAATTTTTTTTGGGGGGTTAGTGTTGTGAGTATCAGCGTGCAGCGTTCAGATCGAAGTTGTATTAAATGTGCACAAAAACAGTGCTTGGACGTGTGCTTCTTCTCGTCTGCTGTGCTTGTCTATACTTTAACACCGAGACCAGTGTTATTGTTGTTGCTGCTGCCTCCCCCCTCTCTCCCCCCCCCCCTCTCCCCCCCTCTCATGTCGTTTCCAGGTTATTTGGGATTAAATGTGCAAAATGTGACGGCGGCTTCTGCAGCAGCGACCTGGTGATGAGAGCGCGGGACAACGTGTACCACATGGAGTGCTTCCGGTGCTCGGTGTGCACGCGGCATCTGCTGCCCGGCGACGAGTTCTCTCTGCGGGACGACGAGCTGCTGTGCCGGGCCGACCACGGCCTGCTGGTGGAGCGGGCCTCCGCCGGGAGTCCCCTCAGCCCGGCCGCGAGCGTCCTGCCCAGACCGCTTCACCTCTCAGGTTGCCGCGTTACGCTGAGCTAGATCACACGTTCGACCACCGCGAACAGAGAGCGAACACGATGCTTTATAACGGGGTTATAAACACACTGCTAGTACTGCTTGTATTATTGTTATTATCATTATTATTGTTATTATTATTATTATTGATAACAATTTGCATAGCAGTCACCGTTGCTATTTCTTGCTTTAGCCACATTTTGGATAATAATCAGAAATCAGTTTGCAAACTTAAAATTTTTTTAAAAAAATTGAATTAAAAAAAAAAATTTTTTTCCCCACGTCACATGTTCGAGACCCGTTCGGACAGTTTTTCCTCCCTCCTGTAACGAGGAGGAGTGGGGTGTGTGTGTGTGTGTGTGTGTGTGTGTGTGTGTTTGGGGTTGGGGTTGGCTGGAGCGACAAAGCCGACCATGAAAAGTCCCCCCCCCTCTTCCCCCCCCCCTCTTTCCCAACGCAGAGCCGGTGTCGGTGGTCCGGCACCCTCCCCCGCACCGGGGCCACGTCCACAAGCAGTCGGAGAAGACGACGCGCGTCCGCACCGTGCTGAACGAGAAGCAGCTCCACACCCTGCGGACCTGCTACAACGCCAACCCGCGGCCGGACGCGCTCATGAAGGAGCAGCTGGTGGAGATGACCGGCCTGAGCCCCCGGGTGATCCGGGTCTGGTTCCAGAACAAGCGCTGCAAGGACAAGAAGAAATCCATCCTCATGAAGCAGCTCCAGCAGCAGCAGCACAACGACAAGGCTGTGAGTTCGGCAGCAGCAGCAGCAGCACCGCCCGAACCGGGGCCCTTCCGGGTCACTCGTGACACGCAAGCTGGGGGGGGGGGCGAATGCAAATCCCGTCGTTGTGTCTGGGGTAACAATATGTGTGTGTATATATTGTGTATATATATATTCGTAACATCTTGCATGCAAAATTGGATTTTGGCGCGCGCGTTGCACGCAACGGGAACGTGTAATATCGCGTTATTTGCGCGCAGATTGGCGAGACCGTGCTGTGGGGTGGGGGGGGGTATGGACAAAATCAAATATCACGATGTATTTTGGAACCAATACTTCGATATCGATATTGCGACGGTGTTGTGGGGGGGGGGTTAACTATCGGTGCTTTCATAAAACATTTACACCGTCAGCTCTTTGATACACAGTCCTCGGTGAGGCCCACGTGAGAGTGGGTAACGGCTGATCACAGAACAGCTGGAACAGTCTGGGAAGTGCAGAGAAGTACACCCGCGTCACTGTAATGCGGCCTTCACAACCAGGACGACGTCCGGTCTCATCATCACGATATTGATATGATATCGATACATTGCCCAGCCTATATATATATATATAAATATATATATAATATATATATGTATATAATATATATATCTGTATATATGTGTATATATACATATATACACACATATATATACACACATATATATATATATTATATATATATACACATATATATACATATATACACACACACATATATATATATATATATATATATATAATATATATATATATATAAACTGTGTTTCGTTTGCCCTGCAGAATTTGCAGGGGATGACCGGTACTCCCTTGGTGGCCGGCAGTCCCATTCGTCACGACAACACCGTGCAAGGGAACCCGGTGGAGGTGCAAACTTACCAGCCGCCCTGGAAGGCCCTGAGCGACTTCGCCCTGCAGAGCGACCTGGACCAGCCCGCCTTCCAGCAGCTGGTAAGAGGAGCAGGGGAGGCGAGAGAGAGAGCAAGGGGTGGCCCACACACACACACACACACAGACGCGCGCGCGCACGCGCACGCGCACGCACGCACACACATCGAGGATCCATTAAAATAACAAAACTAACTATAAATTCAGACTTTTGACTCTGAAGTGATGATTTTTTTTCCCCTTCTTTAAATAATCTGATCCCACGTGCAAAGAGGAAGCAGTGAGATGGCGGATTATCGAAAATAGCTGCTAATTTTAAATTCATTTGCTGCATATACAGGCGGTTTGTATTGGGCAGGAGGGGGAGAAGGGGCTGGGGAGGGGGGGGGGTTAACGCAGGTCTTGGCATTGGGAGTGTGGTCTGACCAGGACGTCCCGTGTCCCCCTCCGGCAGGTGTCCTTTTCCGAGTCGGGCTCCATGGGGAACTCTTCGGCCAGCGACGTCACCTCGTTGTCGTCGCAGTTGCCGGACACGCCGAACAGCATGGTGCCCAGTCCCGTCGACACGTGAGGCGGCGCCCCCACCCCCACCCCCCCTCGGGGGCGTACAGCGGACTGCCGCGTGCAGAGAACCATCACGAGGACAACAACAACAACAACAACAACGCCGCAGCGAGCAGGACTACACGTCGGATATACTTATGGATTCCCCCCCCCCGTCCCTCCTCCTCCTCCTCCCCCCCCATCTCTCAAGTCTCCAGTATGTGACTCGAGGCGAGGACGTGGGGTCCTGCACAGCCGCTGCACACCACTTAACACAGACTCCGATGCCGGCGCGAGCCAGGCCGGGCTCACGAGAGGAATATACCGGGGAGCCAAGTCACGCGCGGCGACGGGACGTCCGAACTCTGTTCCTCACGTGCAGCAGCAGCAGCAGGGCATCACACCTTATTTTATTTTATTTTCATATATATATATATATATATATATATATATATATATGACAACTCAGAGTCCAGTCCTTGTAGATGTGCATGATTTGTAAAGATGATTCCGCATATCAATTATTGTAAATTGAGGAGGCGAGATGAGATGCAGATTGTCTGATTCCCCCCTCCCCTCCCCCCCCTCCTCCCCAAGAGAATATAAGTTATTGTTATTTATTATGAAGGCAGACGTAGCTTGAGCTTACCAATAAAAAAACCCTATAGGACTAAATGGTTAGTCTGTTGCATGCAACCCCCCCCCCTTGGTCGCATAAACCCTCACCCACAAAAAAAAGAAATAAAAATAATAATTAGTCGGTAAATAATAATTAATAAACCACTGTTACGGCAAATATAAACGAACGTATACCGCTGTGTTTTAAGTGTTCAGCCACCCGGAAGCGAAATCAGCCACGAGCCCAACACAGTCGAGGCCCCTAAACGCGTATGACCCCATAACAAATCGGATATATAGATATATATATAGAGAGAGATCTATATCTATATATGATAAATAGATTAAGGGAAAAAACTCCCGACGGATCACGTGGAGAGATTTTTGACGTGCTCCACCCTTCTTTGAAGCGCGTGGAGGTCCAGACGGCGGCGGCCGCCTCCCTTATCGGCGCGCGGCATCACATGCAGACCATACGTCGCATGGAAGCGCAGCAACAACAAACCCACCTTCTTCTTCTTCTTCTTCTTCTTCTTCTCCCCTTTTTTTGTTTTTTTTTTTTGCGGAGGGCCGCGAGGGGCACCGCGAGCCTGCAAACCCACTCTGGCGTGTCCGCAGTTTATTTTCATTCCAGTAGGAACAGCAACAGCCGCCGGACACGACGAGCGACTGGGTCAGGCCAGGGCTGACAGACCCCCCCCCCCCAAAACCCTATTGGCCACTCAGGATACATATATATACATATATATATAGAGATAGATATAGAGATATATATATATCTATAGAGAGGGAGAGATATAGAGATATATATAGACATATATAGATACATAGAGAGAGAGAGATAGATATAGATATATGAGAGAGATAGATATAGAGATATATATATATATAGAGAGAGAGATATATATATAGATATATATCTCTATATCTATAGAGATATATATCTATATCTCTCTCTCTCTCTATATATATATATATATTACGGAGGTGGAAAAACCCGGTCCAGAAAGTAAAAACTCTAACCGTGTCTTTACTCCACCCATGTACTAAACCATCAGATTGCGCTGACCAGTTTCCCAAATCAGCTGGTTTAATGCATGGATGGAGTAAAGACACGGTTAGGAGTTTTACTTTCTGGACCGGGTTTTTCAAAGTCCTGTTCTTTTTGACCCACCTCACCCTCCGCTCCCAACAGCCGCGTGATTATTATTATTAGACCGTCACGTGACAACCACGAAATTACAATCGGGTCAATCGGACGAGGCGCGCGTGTGGCTCTCCCTCCCTGTTGTTTCGGGGACGTCCGCCCGCGCGGTTTTGTCTTTACATGCCGATTACCGACCGATGGGGCGAAAACGCGCACCGGAAACCGCACCGATACGCGTCGGTGCCAACAAAAAACGAATCTTCTCAAATGATCAATTTTGATTTTATGTACTCATCCAATCAATCAATCAATCAATCAATAAATCGATCGATAAATCAATCAATCAATCAACGCCCAGTTGAGTCCTCAGCGTGGAGGTGGTGTGGCTGCTTATACGGTCAGGTAGCACAGAACGTGGAATTAAAATAACAAAAAAAAAATCTTCAAAATGTATACTTTACATTAAGCCATAAAAGTAATTAATGAGGTTTATCTGCGTCATAACGGGGATACGGAGCCCACGGCCCTCGCCTCTCGTAAATACAGAATATAAGCGTGTGACGAGTTTCACCGATTTTCGTCTTTCAAGGCCCAGCTGTGACACAAAGGAGAGAGAAAACCCCCCCCCCCACTTTCTGAAAGCTCATGAAAAAGTTGAGGGAATAAACCCGGCAGGTGTGGACTGTACGTTCGGCAGGTGTGGACTGGACGTTCGGCAGGTGTGGACTGCACCGCGGCCCATCGGTCAGGGGCCAGACATCGACTCTTGCGCAGAACAGAAGAGGCCGAAACGGCGACACGTCGTCATTAAGAACTTATTTTATTGTGGCAAAGTTTAAGGTAAACGTCTCACGTACATATATGGGTCTATAAATTATATTAATATGCAAGTGCTCGTAACATAGAAAAGGACTTGGAAACGGGAAACAACAAATAACGAACACAGTCCGTGTGACTTATCAAACCGTACTATTTATATAAACAACTTTCTGCTCAGGTATTTCACATTCTAACTAGTCAGACAGAAAGAAGATACGTCAACACACACACACACACACACAGCGGAATCGTTCTGTATACAACTTTAAGGAACTGGTTTTTTTTTTTTACTTTACTTTTTTTTTTTTTGTGTCATTGCTCGAAAAAGTAGCCGTTTCAATCCACAACCGAAACAGGGACGGAAACATACGCTTAGGTTGGGCAATGAATGGAAGAGTTGTGCGTGCGTTAAAGCTGTATGCAAGACACAGACAACTTTACCTTTATGTGCAAAAATGCCCGCAGGACTTTAAGGACCGGTTTCCGTAAAAACAATTGGCAAATATATCAACACATACAGTAAGGCTTGAGAGCTCGGCAATTTCACACATTTTGGCAAGGCTCAAAGTCTAAAATTTCTAAACCCCCCATGTGCAGACCTCAAGTCACAACCAACAAGGAAAACAGAAAAAGGGAAAAAAAAAATAATCAAAAAACAAAGAGTGCTCCAGAGTGGAGCTTAGTGCGTCTCTCGGTCCCTTGTAGTCTTTATACTGTGCGTGTCCACTGTAAGGACAATGTGCCGCTATTGCTCCTCCTGTTTTTTGAGGAAGAACTGCAGCGCCGAGTCCCACTGGTCTCTTGGGAAGCGGTTCGACAACTCGCAGTAATCCAGCAGCTGGGACACTTTGTCTGTGCGGGAGGGGAAAACAGGATAACACATACACTGTGTGTGTGTGTGTGTATGTGTGTGTGTGTATACATTTGTCACTGCATAAAATTGTCATACTCCATCTGAAGTACAACTGAAGCTGCCTGTCCAAACAAAAACGCAAAAGCGCAGCCCACATTTTTTACGAGCCAATAGAATTTCAAGACGATGTTTGAAAATCCAATGTGATGTTCATTAGCCTGCCGGATATGTGAATCAGAGCAACTTACCTCCGGGTTTCGCTTTATTTTCTGTGTCTTTCTCACACGAGGCAGAGTCCTGAAGGGAATATCGAGAGGGATGGATTAGTGCATCCTGCAGTGTACTACATAGTCGTACTAAATCTGGTGCGTACACGCGTTTGTTCTCATTTCCACCATTGGGGATAACGACAATAAAGCCGCCCTGCAGAAAACAACTACGTGATCAGCATTTTACAACTTCCTACCTACAGCTGAAATTTGCATACGTGACAAGTTTGAGAAAACTAAAAAAAAATTTTCAGCATCAAGAGGACAAGGAGTCTCTCTTGAAATTGTTTTTTTTTTTGCTCTAAGGAATGCATGAGGTTAACCCAACAAGGAGGGCATCAGGGCAAAATGCCATGCATTACTGCTTTGTTTGAAAGAAATGACAATGGCTTGTCTCCCTCCCGCTGAAAGTTAATCTGTGTCCAAACAGCGGTGGCTGCAGAACAGCTAAGGGGCCTGTTGTCTGAGGAAGATGAAGGAGACAAGCTGTTTACTGGAGGCTGAACCAGTGGCAGGTAAATCCACTATGGAGGAAGCCATCTATCTTTGTAAAGACCCAGCTGCTTTATGTTCGCAAAGGGGCACGGCCAACATGTGGATATGGGCCGTGGCAGAGAGCTGAAGATCTGAATTTAGACTGAAGACGTGGACTGAAAAGAAAAGAAACTACATGTTTGCAATTCCGTTCACAGTCAAGGCGGTCCGAGTGCGTGGTGTGTGTGTGTGTGTGTGAGTGTAAATGAAAGCATGTTCCTGGGTTCACCTGAATGAATGTGGCCAGCAGCACACAGCTCATCTCCTGCTGCAGGATGACCTTGTTCTGGGGGTTGTTGTAGCAGGCCGAGATGAGGGAGGGGAAGAGCACTTTGATGAGACGTGGGTGGCTGAAATACTGGAAGGGCAGCTGACACAGTTTCTGCAGAACGCTGGGCTGGCGGCCAGACTGCACTATCACCTGGAAAACACACACACACACACACACACATACACCCAGTCAGTCACTTGGCCAGTCAGTCAGTCAGTCAGCAGCCCTCCTGGTTGTAAATTACTCACGTGCCCCTCCCACATGTAAATCTGCCACAAAAACAACACACAAGCAGCCATTAAGCAGGAGAATTGGAGGGCAAAGCCTCCCACCATACAATTACACGCTATAAAACAAAATGATGGGATGTTTTGTTCTTTCTTCATACCGCAGAGCTGTTGAGAAACAGCGTGGAAGAGAGAAATATGAACGACAGCACGCTGATGTTATCACCGACTACAAACTTCACCTTTTAACTTTTGTCCCAAGCCGTGAGAGGGCCAACTGAGAAGCTAGGGCGGCTTCAGCACAACGTCCCATTTCTGTCCTCCAGCAGTGCAGATGGGGTTGAGAGGGTGCTCACAGTGTGAGGGGCGGTGCAAGAGGGGGCTGGGGATAGGAGGGGGGGGGTGTCGCAGCGGAGGGAAAGGCGGTGGGGGTGAGTAAACCTGCACTATGGCATAACCAGCCACCCCCCACTTTAAGAAATGAGCAATACCATTAATGGAATTCTCACTCCGCTGACATCCTGCTCTCCCACGACCACGGCCCCGTCGTCAATCACACACCATCGCATCCGGGCCACCAATATTAAAACCAAATCACCCCCAGCCTCGTTTGATTAAAAACGGGGAACGGGTCCAAAGGAAGGGGTCCTGGCCTAATGCTCTGGGCATCTCCCCAGAGCCTGGGAAGACCATCAGCACTCCTGTGAGAGCCGGGGGGGTCAGCACAGTAAATCCCGACTGGAAAAACACCCCACTGCTTTACAGGTACAGACACCGGGGGCTGGAGCTCAAGCCCAATGGAAACCAGAAGGCTTAGGCTGGGTTCTCCGGACACAGCCACATAAATTTAGAGGCTTTACAAGATTTTGAAAAATACACTTTGTAACAGTCTTCCACCGCATTCTGCCTTTGATAATGCACTCCCAGGTTTAAAAGCAAGATAAACAAAGTGATAATTCACCCCTTTTATCACTTCAAGGTGACGCTCTTCAAAGCGGGCCTTCTGCAGCAGCACGCAAAGGGGCTGCGAGACCTCTCCGTTCCCCGTTATCCTCCGTTTCAGGGACCCACAAACGAAACCACACGCCACTGAAACAAATGAACACTTACGCAGTTTGATCCCTTAACACCAGGAACATCCGTGTTTACTTCTAATTCACGTCCTTACAGAGGCCGCTGCGGTTCATCTCGGCTGTGGCGATACTTGAATTTGCCGCTCATGTGTGCGTTCACCTGTGCTAAATGGTACCCTTAATAGTCTCGAACTGGGAGAAAATGTGAAATAGATTACAAAGACGAGCCCATACTGCGTGTGCAGAACCCAAAGGCAGGAAAATCCCCCGTTTCTTCAGCGATCCGAGAAATGTTTTACACAAAGGAATGCAAGGGCTAACTGAACAAACCCATCCACCGAGGGGAAAGGAAAAGCATGGAAGGCTCTGGATGTTTTCAAAAAGAAGAGCTGCTTATTTTCAGTTGGTGAAGTTGCAGCATTTTTAGACTATAGTACATCTTAGATCATCATATTTATCTTTTCTATTGCAACACCGCCCAAAGACAAAGTGGTAACCGGCAGTCATAAATTTAGGCGATTGAATTTACAAGATAAAACCACGATTCAGCAGAAAACTCTTGTGGGGGTGGGGGTGGGGGGACTGTTTGTTCTCATGGGTCTTTATGCTGCTGAATATTATAATCCAGAACATTTATGGTTTAGGTACAGTATCGTAATTTAACACGAGAGTAAGTGTTGGGTGCTTGAGCCGGGGCTCTGAGGATATCCAACCCACAAATCAGCCGGCGATCTCATAATCCCGCAGTACGCGCAGCTCCATCTTCAGCTGCCCAAACAAATTGTCCACCCTGAAGTGTCCCGACAAAGAAAGACATAAAACAAAGCCCGGTGGCAGCGAGGGACCGCGGGTTTCAGAGGGAAACCGCATCTGCTGCCAACTTTCCGGGCCTTTTCACAGGCGACGGACGATACAGACGCTCACAAAATGCGGTTTCCAACGGGACAGCGCCGCGGCCTCTTTCCTTACAGCTCAACCGAAGTATCTGCTCAAACATCAGCAACGTAAGAGGATCTCAATCCGCGCGACCCGGTATAACGTCAATCCCGTAAAAAAAAAAAAAAAAAAAAAAACCCCAAAAATAAAAAAACTCAAGGGTTCTGGCTGCTCTGCTTCTTCCTTAACTCTTGAGGCCTGGCTGCACTTTTATGACACTTCCATTACATAACCTCCTCACTGTCCACAGCGACAACAAAGAGTGTGTAAAGTTAATGTTCTGAAACACAAACAAATTCTCGGGGAAAACCCACTTTTGCTGCGGACTCCGAGTTAAACAAGCTTCGGGAATTCACAGGGAGGGGAAAGAAGAAAAAGGGCTTATTTAGATGTTCAAAATAGAATAAGTGGCTGACGCATGAATCTAGATTACACAACGTAGTATTGCAAAAATCACCGCAAATGGGTCCGATTTTGTTTGTTTGTGATCTGAGACGTGGTCAACGCAAAAGAGGGACGGCAATAGAGAGAAAAAAAAAATTACTGGCGAGGCACCTTACGATCTTCACAATAGCTTATTTTCATATTTTACATTTTCTGAATGCCGTGCACGCCGTGGCCCCAGGATAACTACTTTGCCGGTGATGCAGACCTCGACACCGAGACCCCAACTTGACTTTTTAGGCAACTGCCAGTCGCTTTAAAAACTCATAAAAAAGGCTGGTGTTTACACAGTAAAGCCCAATAACTCTTTATTTATCTCGATGAGCTGACACTGTCATTCCATCCTAGATCCTGCTGTAGATAGCCTTGCTCTTAAACTACCCTGACTGTGCTATTATAGACAAACGGAGCCTTCTCACTGAAAGCTTTACGGGGGATAAAGACGTCCCGCGCTTCACTCAAGTCACTTGGACCTGCGCTCACCCTTGAAGGAGAGTGTAAATCATCTACCGGGCTAACAATCAGGCCCTCTCTTGCCATTCTGCAGCGAGTGCGTCTGCCCGTGTCTCTCTGCCTCTGTTTACTCTTGCCGGGTGATATGCCGAGTGCAACCCCCCCCCCCCCCCGCACTGTCTCCCTACGGTCTGGACGAGGCACGCTTACCCCCGGAGGCAGCGAGGGCTTGGCTGTCTTGGCAGTAATAGGCTGTTGAAGGGAACGTTTCATCATCAGGTTAACAGAGATTACAGGCCCGGGGCTCGTCCTAGACCCGCGGGGCAGAGGAAACGCCCTCGTAAGAAACAGGAAAGAGAGTAGTGACCCCGCAGATAAAGCTGGGCTCTGCAGCGTGTGCGTGCACATGTACATATTGCACGTGTTTGTGCAGTTTTTGTAAGTGGGCATATGAGATTCTCAGTGAAGACATAATCCATAAACCGCGTGCTGACTCTCAGAATGAAGGCATTAAGAAACATGGCAGAGTTGGGAGGAACGAAGGAATCGATTCGAGCAGTCAGTCTAAGGAAAATTTAATTATCTCTACCTGAAATAGATCTGCTGGAATACCTGTGTGCGTCTGTGTTTACATGGGGCTGATTCAATGAGCTGGCTTGGACGCGGAGGGCGGAGGGTGACGAGGGTGGCCGACTTTGCGTGTGTGTGGCCATTTTCCCTTTATTAAGAGAGCAAAGCTTCCTTAAGACTACCTTCTTCCAGTCAAACTGCCGGAGCTGCTTCAGAGAGCAAACAGCAGTCAGGTGAGTTAAAATGTCAACAGTTCACCATTACATTTTCGTCAACTCACAGAATCTACTGATCAACACTGTGAGTGATTCACAGATGAATCACCGCGTGTTAGATCAGGGAGACAAGGGAGATTACCGGTACATATTTCTCCAGGAGGACAGGAAGTACAGTTCCCTTCGGCAACAAAGCGGGGTTTCGTTTGCCTCGCTTTTTGTTTTTTTTTTCCCATTTCTTATTTTTTTGGAACCGTCTCCAGGGGCCGACCCAACGGCGGAACATATGGCTACGTGGCTCAACGGCTCCCGCGAGCGAGCAAGAGCCACACTTGAAAAACACACAAGGCTACATATGTCACTCTCCCAATTGCTTTTTGTATGACAAGGTAAATTATTCATGCCCCCCCTGAACAGAGGGAATACATCACTACGTGTAGTGCCGCTTCAAAGTTCTGCTTTTTATGAGAGGTCTCATTACTACAGCACGCATATAAACAAAAGCTGGTGCGCCGACAGTGAATCAGCATTCTCGGCGACCGCACAGGCCCCGGGTCGGCCTGCTTTTGTGCTCTGCCAGTGCTTACATTAGCCTGAGAAAAGCTCAAGCTGCTCTAAATATTCCCCTCAGCGCCATCCATCTTGGTGCGGAACTGCATGGACACATTCCAGGAGCTGGACCACTGGCAAGGATCAACTGTATGTGTAGAGTTTGTGTGGGATCCTGTTTCCTGACTAATCCATACGCTATAATACAATTCTTTTTACTAACCTGAGAGTAGTGCTGGAGGACTTTTTTTTTTTAATTGTTTCACAAAACCTTCCCATAGGCTCTGCACGGGACACGAATGAAAGACAGATCTTTGCGTTGGGCCATTTCAAATTAGCAAATGGCGCTTGGTTTGAACAAAGCCAGCCACGGTTGAGCATGGCTGTGTTAACTTTGCTGTGAGCGCACAAAGCCGAATCATCTGTCACCCCTTAATTCAATCATCAGTCCTCATTTAATTATCCAATAAAATATGCAAATCGGGTCCACAATGGCCAACAAATGCTAATTCTGTACATCAGAATAATTAAATTGGATAAGAGCAGCGGAGGTGACCTGAACTGCCATAAAGCGGAGGTGGATCTTTTAATTAACGCTAAAATATCTGGCAAATTAGAATCAGTAATCAGCCTATAAATTGCTGCAATGGGGGGGTTGACTGCAGCTGCGAGGACATGACTGACGTATGCGAGCCGAGGGTTGAGACTGAGGCTCTGGCTGCTGTCTGTGTGGGTCAGGCATGACTTAACCAAAGCCTAGCCAACTGTAGCACTGCTAATCAGGGGCCCGGTAGACAGACCATGCATGACAGCAAATTACACAGCAGCCAAGTCTGCTCCATCACATCCTGCTCAGCGCCACAGAGCCCCCTTAGCAGTCGGGAGTGCCAGTGCCCGCACACGGCCTTACCACTCCACCAGCGGGGAATAATGAGTCGACACTGCTTTGAGGGACAATAGACGACACTCAGACCAAAGGCGGAGAGGTGCCAAGGCATGAATCTTTAAACAGGTGCCTTTGTTACCATTGTAGTCGCGACAAAAAACGACGCCCTTTTTTCTGACAAATGATACATGAGCAGGACAACAGTAGGGAGAACATGCAGAAAAGTGGGGTTTCATAACTTTTTACAAATGAGACAGGAAGTTTCGAAACATATCAATCAACCAAGTTGCATTTTGTATATCTGAATATATATCTGAAAGGAAACAGCAGGAAATCCTCAGAGCAAGTGGGATCAAGACAAAAAAGAAAAAGAGAAGACAAAATGGACATTTTCGGTTCACTTGGCAGCCGGTGCCAGGTCAGGCAGGCTTACCTGGTTGTCAGGGTGGTTGACGGTGAAGTAGCCCACACAGATAATGACTTCGTGCAGGAGCTCCTCGGAGGAATGCTGGGAGCAGTACCACAGCAGGGAGCTGACAATGTGGCGGAAAGCTAGAGACAAGCCTTCAGCTCCCAGGACGGACTGGAAGACAACAAAAGATACAACCCTTCAGCATGTGGGTTGTACTGCAGGTCTATGATTAAAAAAAAAACAAACAAAACAAAACAAAAAACCTAAAAATATTAAAACTGTATTCATCAAAATAAAATACATTGCATATAAACATGGGTATCATGTGAGCGCAAAACAACAGCAACGTAAAAAAAAAGTCGGATTTACTGAATGGAGAGACAGTAACGGGATTTATATAATTCACAGGTGGGGACTGTGTCCAAAGGGCCAGGGAGCGATGGGGTCTCACCAAAGAAAAAGCCATTTCTTCTTGGATTTGAGATGTTATCAGTAGTCTGTAGACAGTATTTATTAAACTTGTCAGTGTGACAGAGCACCGTAAGGTCATCACAAAAAACACGATGTAAACACTTCAGTAACACATTAAATTAGAAGCTCAATATTTTCTTCTTCTTTTTTTTGGAGTCCTCACGGTTCTTGCATCCGTCAAATTCTCCACAAAATGCCCAGCGTGCGAGCTAAGGTGCACAACGGTAGCCCTGCCGGACATAAATGGACGTCTGTGAACGAACGCTATGATTGACTTTGCGTTTTCCTTGAAGAGAGAAAGTGTTTGACATTAAATGTGAACAAATAGTTCGACATGCAAACTTTCAAAACAAAAAGGAAAGCAAAACTATAAAGGGCGATGCGGTGAACTGTGCATTGTTTACTTTTAGAAACAAGAAAGTTATATGTGCCTAAATTGAAAAAATAAAAATAAGAATGCCCTGTGCAAAGAACAGAACACCAAAAATTCAACACCACAAAAAAAGAAAAATGCATAATCTGTCCATATAGTCCACATTAAAAAATAAAATTAGGTAGCATCGGTTCATCTTTTTGGGACATATGCTTTAAAGTCACATTTATAGTATATTAGGACTTCCCTTTAAAAGCCATTGCAGGTGGCAGACGCTGCAGTAAAGTGGGCTGCAAGCTTGAATTCTGATTAACTCACTGTTCTCTGCCATACTTATTAGCTGTGCTGAGGTAATGTGAAACACAAGGTGATTACAACTCCCGACCACAAAGAAACATTATTTAAAATGTTCATAAAACTCTGGCACTGAAATGCTTTGACCTCCAGCTGTTTCAAATAGCCTGACACGGGTGGCAAGAGAGAGGAAGCTGCTTCAGGGAAATTACCGCGAGACATTAAAATAATTAACAACATTCTCACTTCCTCACGCCTCTCTGTTTATGTGGTGACTTAGCACGGCGAAGCTGTCATCTTGCCCTCATTGGGACGGGTAATGTACGGCCCTGGTTACAGTGCTAATCACTCCCGGTCCATCCGAACTGCTGACCTTCTGGGGCACAATTTAATCCTGGCGGCTGACCCGGGGCTGGGGTGGGGGGCACCTATGTTTATGTCCGGCGGTCAGCCCATCCTGAGCAGAATAGCTTCTCTTCCAACAGGCCAGAAAAGAGGCAATGGCTTTCAGCTGATCGCTTACATGTGGGACTGTACCTTGGAAGGACCGCTGGAATGTTTGTGGGCATCACAATGGCATCCCCGTATGATATGAGATCAGTAATTAACTTAATTGTTAGAGTGGACATTAGGGACAAGACCCCCCCCCCTTTTTTTTTTTCATCTATCCTGCTATCTAACTACACATTAAATGTACCAAGTGTAGGCCTTGCTATTTGCTGGACCAATATACAATTTACAATTTGTGTGCGTAAAAAAAAAAACACAAAAAAGTGTAGAGGCCTTTGTTCGGGTCTATGTGTGTGCGAGATACCTGGAAGGCAGAGAGGTCAAGCAGTGCAAAACTGTTGAGGAAGCGGATGCCTTGCAGGGCCACCTGGATGACCCCGGGGGCGTAGGGCTCCTGGGGATTCTGCAGGCCTTGGGGGCTTTGGGCAGCAGGTTCTGGCAAGGTGCTGTGCAACAAGATACAGTACAGTGTGTGCACCACTCCAACCAGATCTGTTGACTGCAGGAGAGCCGTCAGACCGGTTGGATCCTGGCGTTTATTGTCGAATATGCTGGTGGAACTGGGAAAAAGAGAGATGTAACGTGGTCAAACACCCAACGTTTCACTGAACAAATACATGGGACTCCTAGCGAATGGTGTGAATTATTCACAAATGACAGGTTTAGTGAAAACCGATTTAGACCATAAAAACAACCCCCCCCCCCACCCTTCCTCAACTCTACTACCCGTCAAAGCAGCTTATTGGAACACACTGCATAGCTTTTGGGTCATCAGCAACTGTTGTGCACTGAAGAGCCTTGTTGACCTGAAGCTGAAAGTCACTGAACCAGAGCGGGTGTTGGCTCCTCTCTCCACCGCAGTGGCCCAAGACTGAGGGAGCAAATAGCAGTCTAAACCTCAGTGGCTTCTAGATTTACCTACCAGACAAGGGCTAAAACCAGACTTTCCTTTTGGCTAGAGAGGCTGGTTTGTTAGCTCTACATGCTTATTGGATTAGGTGTCTGTGCTAGCAGCATTCACTAAGTAAGAATTTGGTTTGAGATGAAAAATAAGAGATGAAGAAGAGATGATCCTTTAAGAAAACGTAAGCCGTCTTCTTCTGCTTCTACCCTGGCAGCAAAAAGAACATACTCTTGCACTGACAGCTTGTGGCAATGGCTCTATTTTGGCAGGCCGTACTGAGCTTCCTGGTGAGGTGCTGAGTACTCCAGCACATTTCATTTTATCCCACCTGAGAGTCTAGGGTGTTTTATCTGTCCAGACAGGATGCAAAACTGTTGTTAAATGGAATAGGTGACATGCGAGCACATCACCCAAAATAGACTTAATTATCCAAGCAGACATTTGTGCAAAGGATCACAGTTTCTTGTTCAAAAATTCTCATAATTTTAATGTCTTCTATTAAACACAGGATTTGTATATTGATATATTATCCCGACATGGGATATGGGCAAAGAGGACAGTGAAGGGTATATTGAAATGACTGTAATAATAATACTGTCATTTCCAAAGCTACAAATGAATTATGCTTTTAGTACCCCAGGGGTCACTGTACTACACTTTAGGCACTACAGTATTTGTGCACTTTACATTCAGGTTAAACTGCAGTGCCAAGGAGAATGTAACCATAAGCATTTATAAAATAATTACATTTTTACATGTTTTGTCCGTTGTAACGCAGACAAAATGCCACAAAAATCCTCTGGCATAGCAATGACAGGAAATCTCAGCCGAGCACCTATTTGCAGCTATGCAGAGTGGAGGTTTTTTTGACCTCTGGGTGGAATCCACCATGCATGCTGATACTTGATGTTGGCTAACAGGCTCGCTCTGCGTGGAAATGTGCTACTCTGCAGGAACACGGTTCTCTAATGCCATTATAATCCCCTGACACAGCAACTGGCATGATTGAAGTATTCCACAACCTCCAGTGAGGATTCACACATATGATAGACAGAGAATCCCGGTAGCGTGACACCAGCTGACTGGTTTATCTGCATGTTGATAACCGCACCAAACAGGGCAGTGTGTTCATTAAACCTGCAAGGTTCGACACCATGTTTTCTCACAGATATTCTGTGACACACAGAGGCTGGGCTGTCCTCTGCTGTAGTGGTGTGAAGCAGCTGGTCATTGTTACAGCAGCATCAGGCAGCTGGCAGTGTACAGAAGCAGAATGGGTGACACAGAGCGGGCACAGAAAACGCACTCGCAAGGTCGAGCAGCCATGTATCACCAATACCCATCAGAGGAGTTGGTTGTGAAATGACAGCGCTAGAAACTGTGATGAGGGACATTAAAAATTCAAGAGCAAGAATATTGATGATGTCACATTCAGAGAATCAAAGGGAGGGTGTATAAAATGCATATGGCTCATTCAAATTTTTGAAATTTTTTTTGTGATGTATAGCTAGAGAGAGCTTCCTGTTGGTTTAGCAGCCATTTGCATTTCTTCTTCTTCGAGTGAGGAGCTGTTGTGCTGACGTCTCCTAGAGTGACTGTGTGCTTGGCCTCTGTCAGCGGCGCCACTGAACCTCCCTGAGTGGAGGTCACTGAAGCTCACATGGGTGGGCTAAACCCACCCCCTCCTCCTCCTCAGGACTATGGTTTATGGTGAGTGACAGAGCATTGGGGGTCAAGTAGATGCCTATCTCTATTTTGCAGTAACAACAGCTTGGCCAGCTAGCTGGACTGGAGGAAACGACCTGCCTGCTGATTGCAGAGCAGCCACAGCCTTTGTTTAAGTAACCCTGAGCCCCGTCTTTATGGAACCTTCTGGCATTAAAGAACTGACAGTGACCCACTCCCTGCAATTAGATGCACAGAGGTAGGTGTGTGTGTGAGAGAGAGAGAGAGAGAGAGAGAGAGAGAGAGAGAGAGAGAGAGAGAGAGAGAGAGAGAGAGAGAGAGAGAGAGATCAAGAAAACACTGATGTCTGAGGTCAGCAATAGGTAAAAAAGACTGAAGCACAGGCTCACCGTGCAGTCACAGAGAAGCACAGCCTACACATGCTGTGCAGCAGAGCTGAGGCTCGCTGGAGGAAGGCTGACATCTTGGGACACTCATCTACAGGACCTTGGATTGACAGGAAGCACCCGTACAGCTTGTCAATCAAACCCATGTTCACCACGTAGCTAGAACAGACACAAGAGGCAGCAACAGCATGCAATGAGTTTTTCCTCCCCCTCAACTGCCAATGTCAAAATGAAATTCATTTTAGATAGTTACAATGATGAGCCAAAATATTATGACCACCTGCCTAATATGCTGATGGTCCTCCATGTGCCGCCAAAACTGCGCCGGCCCACCAAGGCATGGAGTCTACAACACCCCTGAAGGTGTCTTGTGGTATCTGGTACCAAAACATTGGCAGCAGATCCTTCAAGTCCTGTAAGTTGCGAGGGGGAGCCCCTGTGGATCAGACTTGTTGGTCCAGCACATCCCACAGATGCTCAAATGGATTGAGATCTGGAGAATTTGGAGGCCAGGGCAACACCTTGAACACTTCATCACGTTCCTCTAACCATTCACCGAACAATGTGTGCAGTGTGGCAGGGTGAATTATTCTGCTGAAAGAGGCCACTGCCATCAGGGACTACCATTGCCATGCAGGGGTGTACCTGGTCTACAACGATGTTTAGGTAGGTGGCACATCTCAAATTGATGTCCACATGAATGGCCAGACCCAGGGTTTCCCAGCAAGAACATTTCCCAGGGCATCACACTCACTCCACCAGCTTGCCTTCTTCCCACACTGCATCTTGGTGCCATCATTTCCCCAGGTAAACAGAGCACATGTACATAGCCATCGATGCGATCTAAAAGAAAACGGCACCCTGGCGACGTTCTTCCACTGCTCCAAAGTCCAGTTTCAATGCTGGCGTGCCGATTGTAGGCGCTTTCAACGGTGGACAGGGGTCATCACGGGCAGTCTGACCGGCCTGCGGCTATGCAGACCCATACGCAGCAGGGTGCGATGCAATGTGTGTTGTAACACATTCCTCCCATAACCATCATTAAAATGTTCTGTGACTTGTGCCACAGTATAACGTCTGTCAGTTCGGACAAGACGGGATAGCCTTCGTTGCCCTCGTGCATCGATGAGCCTTAGGCGCCCAACACCCTGTCGCCGGTTTGTGGTTTATCCCCCCTTGGACCACTGCCAGTAGGTACTCGCCACTGCTGACCAGGAGCACCCCACAAGCCTTGCCGTTTCAGAGATGCTCTGACCCAGTTGTCTGGCCATAACGATTTGGCCCTTGTCAGAGTCATTCAGGTCTTTACTTCTGCTCATTTCTCCATCCAACATGTTGACTATGAGAACTGAAAACTTGCTTGCCATTAATCTACCCAGACCTTGACATGCGTCCTTGTTTGGAGATGATCAGCGTTATTCGGTTCACCTGTGAGTGGTCATAATGTTTTGGCTCATCAGTGTACATTGTAGTGCATTTCACCATTCTTTAACCAAAATGATTCAACAGAGAATAACAATGGTCTTTACTGTTCCTAACTCGATAGCAGTGTAGGTGAAATCTGATATCTCACCTAAGCCCTCTTCCACTGCTATTACCGTGATATCTCCAATTTGTCTTTGCCAATGACAGGTCTCATGATCAGGTTCCCTGCACTCTTTCAGTCACAAATCACTGCTAATAGTGTCATTAGAGGGCTGTTGTGCCCCCCCCCCATGCCAGCAGAGCTCCAGGCCCCTGACAGTCTGCTGACCTGGGGCCGTCTTCTCACAGCTCAGGTATGCTTAGCCTTCCCTGGCTCAACTAAGACACACACACGCACAAATTGAAACTTGGGAAGTGCTAGGGGAGGACCACAGCTGTCAGGATAGACCACCAGGTATATGAGATACAGCACCCGTAAGGGAAGCTACCATTCCCTCTATGTTGCATCGCTCTCTCGACTGCTTCGTTTCGCATACCTTTTATTGTTAGAGCCGTCACTCAGAGTGAGGTACTCTCAAAGCAGGTGATTACTCCTGTTTTCAACCTCCACAATAGGTCATCTGACACTTGAACCGCAGCCCCTTGTTTTGACTTCATGCTCTTTCTACAGCTTTACCTGGGTTAAAAAGGGGCTTTCCTCATGCTGATTGCTGGACTAAATGCCCGACCCCCAATCTGCTTGAAAAATGTCTTGGTGTTCCCTCTTATCTCTGCACATTGTACAAGCTGCATGCATCAGAAAATTTGTTATCGTGGTGGGGGATGAAAGCACTGAAAACTGGTAATGAGAGGAGAGGAAATGGAAGCCTCCTTTTTGCGTGATCTATAGTTTGCTATGGTGGGTGAGAGTTGCAAAAGCTACAAATGTTTTGATCTCTCGTCCTTCTTCGCTAACATATACATTTCACGAGGCAGTTGAGGTAAATCTTCTGCTCTTTCCAGGGATTACCAGTCTGCCGACACCATTTTTCTCAGGCCCTCCCCTGTCTCCGGGGTTATGACTGGGTCAGTGGATGAGAGTGGTGGGCCTGTGCAGCTGCTCTGACCAGATGAATCATGGCTGGTGGGTGGGTTGGTGGGAAGACTCCATTCTTCCTCAAGGCTGGGCCTGCCTTTCCTCACAGCCCATTTTGCCCCAATGCAGGACCAGCTTCCCTGATCCACACCCAAACAGCCAGCTCGAAGGCCAGGTTCAAGGGAGCCCTTTCAAAGCTCTAGGAGTGTACTTTGTTTATGCTGCCTCGTGGACCCCAAGGGGAAAGATCTGACTTAAAACGTAGTCCTGAATGTGTGAAAAAAAGAACAAGTTGGAAGGATGCCAGAGTACACCCTCACTCTCACACTACTCCCATTCTAAGCAGAAAATAGCTGGAGAGTTTCCAAGAGATCTGACATTTTGTCAGCCTATTCTTTACATAAGGCATGCTGCTGAGGAAACCAGAGGTTGACCAACTCTCAACCCCATGAAGAGGAGTGGAGGAGGGGCCAAAGAAGGTACGAAAAAAAAAAGTTGTGAGGAGGGATGGAGGTGCACAGGGGAAAACTGGTAGTGATACTAGTATGAGGATGGGCAGGCGCATACCTGATGAGGTCCTGTGCCCGAGTGTTGAAGGACTCTGTAGCTGTGCTTTTGGCCTTAGAATCTGGGGAGCAGATCCGAGTGCTATTACCAAGGCCATGTTCGGTGCCATGTGGCCAGAGGAGCCCCAGGACGGTGGCACTTGTCTGTAGCAGGCCAGTGATCAGGCCCTCGAAAACCTGCTTGTTCACACTGCGCCCAAAGATGGACTTGTCTTCATCTGGCACATATAGCTGAGGAATGAAAAGTACACTCTTTAGTGGAATGTAAAATAACAACAGACACCAGGTTGAAATGCTATTTTCACACAGGGTATCCCACATAAAGCCATAATTAAGCTGGTCAGGCTCTCTTCCACCCTGTTAAAAAAAATTTTTGGATCCCCCCCCCTTTTTTCTCTCTCCCCAATTGTCATTTGTACCCGTCCAATTACCCCACTCTTCTGAGCCGTCCTGGTCGCTGCTCCACCCCCTCTGCCGATCCGGGGAGGGCTGCAGACTACCACATGCCTCCTCCGATATATGTGGAGACGCCAGCCGCTTCTTTTCACCTGACAGTGAGGCGTTTTGCCAGGGGGACGTAGCACTTGGGAGGCTCACGCTATTTCCCCCAGTTCCCCCTCCCCCCTGAACAGGCGCCCCGACTGACCAGAGGCGCTAGTGCAGCGACCAGGACACATACCCACATCCGGCTTGCCACCCGCGGACACGGCCAATTGTGTCTGTAGGAACGCCCGACCAAGCCGGAGGTAACACGGGGATTCGAACCAGCGATCCCCGTGTTGGTAGGCAATGGAATAGACCGCTACGCTATCCGGACACCCCATCCTGTTAAATTTTAACACTCACAGGCTGCAGAAGAAATCTGACAGCGCCCAGATGCCCTGAACTCAGTATGCATGACTCATAGAAAGGATCATCCAAAGCTCAGCATGCATTTTAAATGCCATCCAATTAACTGGTAAGCAGAAAACAAAGTATTGCCTACTTTCGATTAACCGTGCAAGCTCTTTCCATCTAATTGGTACATGATCCAGGCAGACATAAGTGAGAGGTCAGGTTTGTTGGTTTATTATTCATCAACTCCAGCCCATAAATTGGTGGTTAACAATCCATGTGACACTTGTGACTAGTGATACAGCAGCATGTTGGCATGTGAGAGCTCTCCGGAGTATTGCGGACCCACACAAAGGACAAGCTGATACCGGGACTGAAAAACCACTGGCACAAACAGGGAAAGTGTTCTGTATTTGTTGTACTGTGGATACATGCAGCTGGGCTGAAGAGGGTGAGCAAATACTGAAGCCTAAAGTGGGAAAAAAGGTTTAGGCATAACTAAGAAATTAGACCAGATAAAAGAGATGGACTTGCCCGCATTAGATTCCCCCCCCCCCCCCAGATAAACATCCTGTTACCATGCAAGTAGGGGTTCCGGTTTAAAATACAATACCGATGACAAGCATGGAAAGCCTGGTTAGCTTAAACCTCTCATTTGGTCTAATGGTTAGGGTGCATACTGACAGTGTAGGTAAATCTGGCCACATTCTCCACAAATCTAATTAAAAGGGGGATGTGCTCAGACGATAGCACTACCCCCACTCTCTTGCTTACAGGCACGCAAATGCACACACACACGCACAAGCACACACCAACTTGCGCACAAACCCACGCACACACACACACTTGAGCAAAAGTTAAAAAAAATGCAGAGCTATGAGAAAACATGAGTTCTTTAAACAGTGCTTGGCAAAGGGGGGGATGGTTGCAAAAATACGAATTTGAAACTTACTTTATTGGCATCTAACTGGTGGATAAATGTAAGCTTGTGTGCAGTGCTGTTGTGTGTGTCAGTCATCAGAGCAGCTGCCGGGATTTGTTTGATATAAACTGAAGTCTCCCTGTGTGCCCTCAGGAAATATGACTGCTCAAGTTTGGAACTTGTGACCGGAGGAGGACGCCCCAGTAGAGTTCATGTATGTGCCACACCGCCATGTCTGTTTAAGCCATCCCGGCATATCCCCAACGGTAGATGTTGGGAGTGAACTGATGTTTACAACCATTCTGTAAGTGGGAGTGTAGGAGTACGAGCTGCGATAGTGCCAGCCTGCCTGACTACGCTCCAATGTTTCCTCAGTAGAATCTGCTGTGTGGTCGGTCAGGAGTTTGTCAACAAAAAGAGGGCAAGAAGACACGCTAGTTAGTAACACTGTGCCAAGCACCCTCGCAACAAACCCGAGATTTCCCTTTTCTTTGCTCACAGGAGCGCCCCAACAGAGGAGAATTTATAGCAACACGAGAGGGTTAAGTTTCCCATGAAATATGTATTTTCATTCCTGTTACTTCTTTTATCTGCAGTTAACATATATCTATTCTACATTATTTTTGAGAAGTTTGTAAAAAAGGTTTTATTTTTGTGTTTATAAGAATTATGTTTTTTCCTTTCTGACAAATTCAGTATTTATTTATTTATTTAGTGATTCTTCTTGCACTTACCGGTGTACGCTAACAAAAATGTCCAATAAATTGGGAGTGAGAGAAGACAAGCGATCCTTACCACCAAACTGAAACTAGCCAATAGCATATTGATGTCGACATACTTCTTAAAATGCCCAGCCATTTCTGGCTGATAGTCAAATCAAACCCCCCCCCCTTAAAAAATCCCATCCGACTGTTCTAGTTCCTTCGGGTATATATCAAATTTCGAAGTTTGCGGTGCAGTACATGCTGTTTCATGGGATCTTTAATAAAACTGGGGTTAACTAGACTGATTTATTCTACGTATGAGTAGGATATGAAAAAAAAAATAATCTGTGTACTTTTGTAACAGAGGAGACTCCAGCATACTTTTTTGCACTTTCTGCACGTGCAAATAAGAACGTGGCTCTGGGAACGTCTTCCAAGCCGTGCAGTATCAATATTGGTGATTTATGGGTGATCCTGCATATGACAGCGCGTGAGCTTGGGGTGCATGGATTTACCGTTAACTGGTGGAGCATCAGGTCCATGAGGAGGGCAATCTTGTTGCTGAAGAGAACGTAGGAACAGTTGACAGGGCAGCGAGAACACGCCAGGTAATACGTGTTTATGGCAGCACAGAGGGACCTGACACAAAGAAACAGACGGATAAATCATCAATCACAGATCAAGAAACAGCCCAAGGCAAGGTTGTTACTCCCACTTACTCGTCTAATTCAAAAAGACTACTATTAGGACGTACACATATAGCCCCGAGAGCTTGACATGACTATCTGCATTCATCGGGAAACCAAACACACTCTTGCTGTATTTGTAGTTTCTTAAGGGTGCCGTTCATCTTCACAATTCAAAAGCATATCCCTACTGACAGCGGGAGTAGGACAGCTGATTTCAGAAATAAAACACTCATCAACTACTTATGTGGAGACTCCCTTGCGAGAGCCACCTTCCCCAGGAGCTGACTGCAATCGCAGGCCCATCTAGGTTGAGATGGTGCAGTGTTTCCTCTGCAGAGATAAAGCCATTCCTCTCAGCAGCTCCTCACAGCCCCCAGGCGGAGGCCAGAGCCAGGGAGAGGAGAGCGCCGAGCCAGCCAGCATGCCTCTGTATTATGTCTGCTTTAAGACAAGCTCCAGAGAAGATTAATGCCTCAGATAAATGACCAATCGTTCTGCTGTGACTGCTACTCTCCCTCCCCCACCGTTCATCAGTTAATATTTTCTGACAACTGTATATTTTAGCCAATGGCGGAGTGGCGTGTCCTATCTGTTCGCGGGAAGAATGGAATCTGGCTCTCCGGTGCCTAAAGTAGACCATGTTTATTTCAGCTGGTAAACATTTTGATATCTACTGAAACCTTCACATCTGTTGCGCGTTTTTGGTCAAACTAACTTGGCACAGAAGAAGAAAATAGAGTAGACCGACGTAGTCCCGAGTCTGTCAATAACTTCCTTTCGCCTGTGCTTTTCGCTTGCTAGCAGGCGGATCAGTCGTCTCACTATATCTTACTGACTTTGTAGTGCCGAACTGTCAGACACGGAATGCCGCATCGATGTAAGGACTACTGCGTTGTGACGGATGGGAACGTCTCCGAATCTAAAACTGAGGCTAACTCTTGCGTTTATTGAAACAATGATGGAGCACTTTTTTGACAAACATCTATCACGATGTGACATTCTGAAAGAATTCGATTGACCTCTAGAGGACCGCAATGGAAATAAGCCTTTGGACTTTATTGAGTTTTCATCCTCGGTGATTTTTTTAATATATGTAATGACTCCTGTGAAGTGTTATATGTGTTTTTCAGTCATCGAATTCATTCATTCATCTAGACATTCAATGCTGAAAAGGATTTAAATAATTGTAAAATAAGAAATCAGGGAAAGGCCAACCATCAAGGTTTAGTGCAGTGACAGAGAGGCCTGTTTGGAGATGTAGGCGAGGTAACACGAGAACCAAACCAAACTACGCCGTGTGCAGCCAACCAGCACAGAGACTCAACGAAATGACAAAGGTTCCCCGCAACAAACTCTGAAATCAAACAGAAAATCCATTTATTCTTTACACTAAATTACATCCTTCGTTTTTACTTTATATCAACGAAATCATATCAAAAACGTTTATGCAAGGTAACTGAACCAGACTTTTTGTACCTCCCATGTGCATTTCTTGATTGGACAAAGAATTATTTTGCACCCCTCTAGTCACCATCATGGCCCCCCGAGATGCCCTAACTGAATGAAGTAGGTTACAGTCGCAAGGATGTCATGTCCCCTGTGAGGGGTAAAATGATAGGCCAGGATCAACTTTACTACAACAGTTGTTTACACAAAAACAAGACAGGCCCTAAAGTTCAGCTTAGTTCCCTCGAGCATGCTGGGTGTGTACGTGTATGAGAGTTGAAATCTGGTCCTCTTCCCTTGATTAACAGGCTTGTCGCTTCTTAAAAAGGGAGTGGGGACTATTCCCCAACCCCAAGGAGCAGATTTATGGCTACAAACTTGTATAAATTTGTTGAGTCTTAGTATTTTTTTTGGGGGGGGGGGGTTCCCCCTTTTCTCCCCAGTTGTACTTGGCCACTTACTCCACTCTTCCAAGCTGTCCCGGTCGCTGCTCCACCCCCTCTGCCGATGCGGGGAGGGCCGCAGACTACCACACGTCTCCTCCGATACATGTGGAGTCACCAGCCGCTTCTTTTCACCTGACAGTGAGGAGTTTCACCAGGGGGACGTAGCGCGTGGGAGGATCACGCTATTCCCCCCCAAGTTCCCCCTCCCCCCTGAACAGGCACCCCAAGGAGGCGCTAGTGCAGTGACCACGACACATACCCACATCCGGCTTCCCACCTGCAAACACGGCCAATTGTGTCTGCAGGGATGCCCGACCATGCCGGAGGGAACACGGGGATGCGAACCGGCGATCCTTGTGTTGATAGGCAACAGAATAGACTGCTACGCTACCCGGATGCCCGTTGCTGAGGCTTATTGGAGAAGAATACAGCTCTCCAGTGCTACCACGACTCACTGAGACAAGGGGGATTGAATATTTCAACAAGTACAACAAAAAGATGTTTACCTAATATACTATACAGTGGCCTTTATTTAAGTAAACATATCTTAGCACAGAAGCAGAATACAACAGAATAAACATTAAATGGCGGGTTACATGAAAATTCAGGGCTGCTCAGGTTGAATATATCTGACCTAAAATGCAGATTTGCATCTAATCAGTTCTCAGTGAGAAAGATCTGATGCTGTGTACCCCCCCCCCCCACCGGCATCACAATTGACTCAGTCAACTGCTCATGTAATGAGCATTCAACTGCTTTGCAACTGAGCTAATCAGCCTTGTCTTCTGTAGTCTCTGAACAAATAGGAAGCCTGTCAAAGGCATGTCTCAGTTATGCCCTTACACCAGCCCATACAATGAACCATCGCGGCAATCTGTCTTTGGTTTCCTCCCAACTAATTGAGCTTGATGAGCTCGACACCTGATAGTCTGCACTCTTTGGGAATCTTGCTGTCTCACTACCCCGCAATGACAGCTTGTGTCAAAGATTTTGAGGAACAATTTAGTAAAGTGCCACACCACCGTGTCTCATGTTGCACAAAAAATATGTGGGGGAGGCAATGGGCAACATTCCTACACCTACCACACAATGTGGGTTCTCATTACAAAGCATGCATTGATGCAAAGTGTGCCCGAAAAAGGGTCTAGCCAGTTTGTTGTCACCCAGGTGGATTTTTAGTCTAGGCAGAATGGATTGTTTTGCCGATTTAGGTATTGAACTGGTATAATAAAAGATTTCACTGCTGACCCAATCAGTTTAATCAAATGTAAAAGAGAGGACGATGAGGACTGAAGGAAAAAGCGCGAGAGATGTGAACAATAAATGATGTAATCTCTACTCCTACGCTGGACAGATTAGCCTAAGACAGTGGGGGGAAATACCATTCTTCTCGTCAGGCTATTTAGATCCATAGAGAATTAGGGCCAAGAGGCAAAGGGATGGAGCACACCTGATCCTGTCCTAGTCCCCTCTGCTGCCCTATAGGGCTCTACCTGGGTGGCCGACAGGCTCCAGCATGCTGGGGTGGGGGGCTGAGGGGGAGCGTCACAGACCTCTGCATTAAAACTCACAACTTTAAACCATTAGAAAATCCACAGAACGTCTCAGGGGCCGATAGACAGATGGCCGTGAAGAAGAAATTAGACTTAATATCATGATTCCTCCATTAGTCAACCCCCAATATCCCAGGAAAGGCTTTGGGCTTAGGTTCTTGGTGAGTCTCCAAAACAAGTGAGCAGCCGTGACAATAAACACCGTTCCCCTGCCAGGTCTACTGTTCGGACCAAAAGCACAAAGGGCACTTGTATTAAACAAACACCAAACTGAGCTTTATGCATCCATCAGTATAAAGCCCAGGCTATCGGTTAATAGTGAATAGCCAGCTCAGTCTTGCACAGCTCTCAGTTGACAACAGGACAACAAGCATGTAAAAGGCTCTTTATGCTTTTTGTCACTGCTTTGAGCTATCAACCCCGAGATCTGTGCTGCTCAACCCGAGTCTCACGTTTCCCACCCTCTCTGTGCGTTTCCTATGTGTCCAGTCAAGCCTGACTGGAGCAACGCTGAGGAAATCTGACCAACTTCCAGATCAGGTTTGAGTGCCCCCCCTGCTTTCTAAAACAGGGGAAAATTTGTGTTCAGGGGAAGAAAAAGAACCCTAAGCCAAAATAAAAGGTGAGGAGCGAATCCACCTTCTTGTGCTGTCAAACAATCCTTTCATTCACTGCTATCTAAATGACATTTAATTTGATTCTGCCGTTGATCTTTCCGATACCCTGAGTACTTCCAAGACATCCATTCTGCTTGTCGTGCCACACTGGCTGGGGTATGAGGAGAGGGGAAATCTGATGAGCCGTCACGCAGCGCCACGCACGCCAGCATGCACACACACAAGCGCGCACACACAAACTCCAGAAAACATCCTGAAACAGGACCGCGGGTAGCAGTTCTCATTTCACAGAATACACCCAGTCATGAGAGAAAGAGGTGGTGACACGTACAAATTGGGTTAACAGGCATGTCCAAGAAGTCCCATAGTCTGTTTGAAGCGCTCTTAAACCTCTAGAAATTCCCTGTTTTGTTTTTTTTTTCCCCCCACGTTACCGCTAAAAGTATGTCTTCCTCTGCAGTGCTGTAGGGTTGCAGCGGTAACCAAACTACTAGCACGGAAAAAAATATAAACTCTCTAAATTCGATTTATCCTCCCAAATTTCACCGGCTGCGGTTTCCTTTGAACCCGACCTCTGTTCTTCCCAATGTTTTCCAAATGTTTGCTTTTCTTTCTTTCGCTCCTTTTTTTCTTTAAGAGTGCAGGGTCAACAAGCTGATGGGGCATGGTGATGAGTCCACTACAGACAACACACAAGTGAGTTTAGTCCTCCGCTCCTCTCTCTAGTGACCCCTATTGGAAGAAAGAGGGAGAGGCTGACTGTGAACGACGCACCAAAAAAAAAAAAAAAAAAAATCATCAATGCATTTTGTTCCACGGGGGGGGGGGGGGGGGGCAAGTTTTGGACGTTTTCTCGATTCTGGTTTCAGGTGGATATGAAAGCGAAACTTCGCAGTAATTGTAATCATAAAGGAGAAAAAGTTGCGTTCAGAAAGCTTTGAGACAGGAAAGACAGCCACCCCTCCGAATCATAAAGCCCCACTGGGCATGAACAGCGTGTCAGATTAAATAAGAGCGATATTGTACGCTTGCAGACAGACAGAAAAATGGACGGTAGGAATCTGGATTCATTTATAACTTACACTGTGTTGTCAAATGACTTAATGTGCACGCGGTAAGAATAAAACTGACATTTCCCTGGACCATAACTGACAACGGCGTACAGCATGGGTGTTAACTTTTGAGATTTTTCAGATCTGACGCCGTTTTCCTGGGACAAAACTGGAGAATCAACAGAATTCCTTTGTCCAAACAATTCGCGTAACGCAAACAGGCTCGAGTGGGGAGAGTCTCACTCGGTGACGAACGTTACGGGTTACCGTCCAGGACGTTACCGGACGTTTCGCAAGACATGGGCTCCTCAGCTGGGGGAAAGAGTTGCTGCATTAGCACCGGTCTAGACATTCCAGCGGCCACAGGGTTACACTGGGACATTAGCGAAGCCTCGCAGTGGAATTAGCTCATTAATGTAATGGTAACAAGATGGAATCAGCCTCCCTGGGGAGAGATATGGCAGGAACATCTCCGCAGCTGCCTCCTTTTTGTAAATCACTCTGCTTATCTGGGAGGAGGAGGAGGTGATCAATACGGCAGCATTACTGTAAACAGATAATGTAGCGTGCTCTGGGGCTCGCGTCTGTCCAGCGGCCCATTACGCCACACAGCCATCCAGATGACGGATAGTGATAAGTAGACGGCCAGGCTGCATCCTTGTGTTGCGTCTTGTCACCAGCTCTCCTCCCCCGACTACACTGACCTGACCCGGCTCCAATGCGAGCGAAGAATTTCACCTCTTTTCCACATTTTGCATCTCTCGACACGATGGAATAAGGGGACAGGTGTTTTGGCATATTTTAAGAAATTTTCTAAACCTCGATTGGGTGACAGATTTGACAATAATACACCGTTCATTAGCTTGTATTCAAACCTAGAGGATACTGCAGGCGGTCACTGTAATAATCACTTATATTAAATACAGCAAGACCAAACGGTTAATGTCTTGGTGCAATTGACACTGTGGCACACACGGAGTTTATGAGGTCAGGCTGGATGTCTCCAAGGGGCTGGATTCATGTTCCTGACAGGGGCAACATTTCTCAGCCTCGCTTTCAGGGATCCAGCGGCAACGACATCATCCGATAAAATGACCTAAAAGTGAGACTCAGAAGTGAAGGGTCCGCCCTCCCTCCGGAGAATCATCTGAACCAACACAGCAGGTACTAGAGGCAGCAGTCTCTAAAAAAATCACCTTTATGCATATGCAAAACCCTGTAGAGGAACGTGTTTAAACATGGCGAAGTGTAAGTAAAGGAAGCAGCATCACTTCAAGACCATTCCTTTATCGTTACTCACGGCCCACGCCGCTGTTCAACCGGATAAGCACATGGACGAAAGACATCTCAGATTTCCACCTCCTCTTCCCGTAGCATGTCAAGAGTATATCTCAAAAGGTGGGGAGTCACTGTGTTTTGTTTGAAATACGGCGGCGCTACACACACAGACACACACACACACACACACATACATGTGACAAGGAAAAAAATACCCATCATCTAAGTTAATAACCTTGCTCACAATTCAGAAGGCTGCTCGAAATTCCCTCGAATTACAGCGATTGAGGAGCGGAGGGTTTAAAAAAAAAATCAATATACATGTGATGCCCTGTAAAAGCCTTATAAATATAAGTAGCATTTGTCCATTAGCGGAGGTTCAGGGAACAGCAAATGCTAATGAATGGCGGAGCAAGGCCATTCTGGTCCATTAGAGAAGTCCCACTAGTGAGTACGGTGGCCTCTTGGAGGTTATCTACTGGCAAGCAGTGCAAACGCTAGACCCACAACTCAAAATACTCTGCACTCTAAATGATGGATTGGACAGATGTGCTTTTTGTGTTTCGGGAGGGAAAAAGAATGAACTCAAATTGATTACCAAAATGGAAATGCTCTCCATTTCCAAGAGGGCCTACGTTGTTATTCATTAATACATTTTGAGAGTATTTATTGAGAGGAGGCCGTTATAAACAGAAATAAAGTAGGTTACTTGAGATTAGCTCACTCACTTTATACAACTGCGAAAACATCACAAATAGTAAATAAAGCGGCGCTGTCAGTGAGGTCAGTGAGAGGATAGAGTCGAAGCCAAAGTCACCGGAGGACCAGAGAACAGCACGCAAGACTCGGCAGCCTACAGAGGTCCATTTTTAATCTCTTTGCCAAGTAAAATATGTCTTCTTGTTAAATTAACATATCCATATATGCAGAAATAAAGTCAAATAATTAGTTATATTTGCTGTTTGTAAAACTTGAGTTGAACTTAACGCCTGCTGTGTAGCTGTGCGCTGAAAAACCTGGGAAAAAAAATTGTGACGTTGCACTACAAACTACTGGGACCTTAAACAACTATTTACATTCACTCTGTGTCCCAAGACAATATAATTATGAGGATACTCCGACTAAGACACGAGTTCTGTGAATGCTTTGAACAAATTCTGTCATTTGTAGTCGTCGTACAGCAATTAAAACACACAATAATGCAGCATGTGGAGTGGGATTGTGTTTTAATGTGTAATCTTACATCTTGGCTCGTGAATATTGCACGACCCGTCCGATTAAAACTTGTGGCAGGTGAGTTAGGGTTGCCAACGGTGTATCTTCTAATCCCATTTATTTCAGACATTCGAAACAAAAACGGAAAATGTATTCATCTATACAAAACATACAGTGACGATGAACCCTGTTTAATGGTTCAAGTCATCAGTTATAAGCTCATCGTGAGGCTCAACAATGGCTGGCTAATGGTGTGACTGACCACGCCGTCTTGAATCACCACCCCCAGCGGGTCGGAAAATTAAAACGCAGAGAAACAATAATGAGCTAAAGGCACCTCCGAGCTTTCTAGCATGTAGTGGAAATTTAATCGAATCATCATCGTGAACGTAGGGGCATAATCACCGACTCGTTCTGTTTAATGACAACATACCAGCAAGTTGTGGTCACCCGAGCATCGTACTCCTATCCCCCAAAATGCACTGTAGTTTTCAGATACAGTTATGTAAATGATATGTAAATATCTTTGCAAAAGGGAGGGTACTCACTTGACTGGGATGCGAGGAACCGTGGTGGGCGTGGAGGCGGCAGTGATGACCTGAAGAATCTGTTCCAAAGCATATAGCCCCCCTCCCACTTGGAAGGCCACCTGATCCGCATTGTTCTGTTCAGATAAGGGCCGAGAGAAAGGCAGAGACAGCGAGACAGAGGAGAGAAAAACAGAGGTAGAGCCACCGTCAGGGGCAGACGAGGCACAGGCTGGACTGGGGATTACATTGCTCTTACTGGGGGGGGGGCTTTTCCTTTTTCTCTAAAGGGGTGAAGGAGTGAAATGTGAAACAAAGTGATCCCTGAAGTATTCCTGTTAAATCTCAAAAGTGCACAACCCTGCTTTGCCCCCCCCCCCCAACCACGCAACCACCCCCAAGCAGTCAACTTTCAGGGGAAGGACAACTGCTCTGCAGGCTTCGGCCAGCACTGGGGTGGTCTCTGCAGGCAAACATGGATTTTGAGATAGAGAGAGAGAGAGAGAGAGATAGCGATAGAGAGCGAGAGCGCGAGATGGAGAGAGAGCGAGAAAGGCCAAAGGGAAACCCAGATAATAGGGAAATCAGAAAGTACCTCCAAATCGAGCACATTAATCTAATAAGAGACAGGGAAGATGCTCTTCATTTTCCTTTGAAAACAAGTTCAAGTGAACTTCACAGAGGAAGGAATAAAAAAAAATCAAAAAAAAAAAAATCTAGTCTACAGTTTAAGATTTATGAACAAACCTCTTAATAGTTAGGTGACGTCCTGCCCTCTCACAAGGATCAGAAAGAAAGAAACTGCAGTAATTGGCAGTGGGTCAGAGCCTGTTGCTACGCAGTCGTATAAATCAACAACTACAAAGCCAGGAGCAAGTGCTGTTATCAGGCATGTTTGCGCCTGGGTCGACGGGGGATGTAGAGGAGGTGTGTGTGCGTGTGTGTGTGTGTGAATGTGTGTTGAGGAGGGGCACCGCTGATGGAAGGCTTTCTTCACACACAGTTGTGGAGAGCGTGGACTGTATTTCAACGCAGGTTATTCCTCCGCCCGGGGTTGGAGACTTGCTTGCCGGTGTGACGGCATTCAAATCCCGCCACTTCACGGCGCTTTTGTTCCTATAGATGGGAAGTTGCAAACAAGCCCGAACACATGTAGAGAAGCAGTTTTGCTAAATTACAGATAAGCTCTTCATCTGTCAGTCGTCGTTGTGCTCCTCAAAATCCTGTGACAACAAGGAAAGAAAAGAAAAAAACAGAACTAAACAGAGCCAAACAACTGGCTTGTTAAGGGACAGAAGCTTTGAATGAGCTCACACAGAATGGGTACGAAGTCCAATGAGGATTACGAGGGAATTCAGAGACGGTCTCCACAGTCCAAGTTCTGTTTGAAAAAAGACTATCGTGACATCCTCTCTGTACACCGCCAGCCGTTTCCAAGCCTAATCAATTAGGTCACAGCCGTTGAAGCGGGCTTAACCCTTCTCTTAACCCTCCCATCAACACACCTTGCTAAAAGCTTCTACATTAAATGAGAAAAGGCAGCTCTTTCATGGTAGCTTATCAAATGGTATTAAAGGAGGTAACCGGGACCTGCCCAGCCCTGGCGGTCGCTTGTGAAAAGCCAGCCAAGAGCTCCTTGGCTAGTCGGCGCCTTTCCTGCCGTGCTGACAGATTTATCTGTTGTGATGACGGAACAATAAGGCTGAGGAGAATTCAATCCTCGAGACGCAAAACTAGCTCAAAACTACCTGTAGACTGTCTATGGTCCAACACCTGTAATGGGTCACAGAGAACTACAGGAAACAGACCGAGACACTGCCGTGAAGACGCACACTTCCTCGAAAAGAAACAACCGATGATAAGGGCTCGTCTCGCCTCAGAAAACGGCTCTACGGTGGGTAAATGTTTATCATTGGCTTGTGCAAAGCAGACGACTTTCTCAGCAAATGGAAACCAACATCTGGTCATGCTACAACTTTTTATTAAACCTCGCTACAGAGGGGCGACAGAAATCATGTCTGTATGTAATTACTTTGACAGTGACTATACACACTTAGCTGAATTTGTATACACACTTGAACGGGATGAAAACAGCCGTTGTCTATGAGAGCGGCGGGGATTCACAGTACATTTCTGAGAAATGGAGTGGTTACAGTCGATCCCTCTCCCGGTGTTCTTTAGGGCTGCGTATGACCGGCCTGGGTCGGATCACACCCGGATAGATGCTCTGACAAAAACAGCAACGAGATGAGCGGGCTCATTTCCTTTCGAAAAGAAACACGACATACGTAACAAAAGAGCCCACCAAAGGACTGAGAGGTGAAAGGTCGACGATGACTGAATCTTATCTAATGATTACCCCGGGTGAGTATTATTACCACTGTCAAATCAGAGGGGCTAAGCAGCTGCTAATTCCTGTGGCTGTGGCAGAGGCGACGGTAGGGTTAAACAGACTGCCCTATGTGACTATGTGACACCCCCCCCGCCCCTCCCACCAGCCACTCTGATCAGCCGACATTAAAGCAGAAGAGGAGGGGCCCCAGTCAGTCGCTACACCCTGGAAACAGATGGACAACCACTGACAAAGTTCATTAAGGATGGGCCCTCGGCCTTCATCTGCAACATCACCTTCAGCCTTTCACCGGCATAGGCCGATCTGACCGAGAGCGAGTCTCGGCACACAGATTACTCTTTCTACATGTATTCCGGCGTTACGCGGCCTTATAGGAAAGCCTGCGTAGGTTAAACAATATTCGGCGGGCCGGGCGCACTGTAGACCACAACACAAGCGCTGGAATAAACATTTCAAGGAGGAGTACAAACGTGCGTGTTTACAGGACATAATGGAATATTATTTAGAATACTTCACGATTACCGAGAGAACGTGGAACTAAGCGACACTGCAAATTGTGTTTATTCCATAAAATGAAATAAGATTAATCAAGGGCCCAATGTGGTGCAAAATCAAGCCAACCACAGAAACCACAGACAGCCCGTAGTTGTTACTATAACACCAAGGAGCCCAAAAACGTTTCGGTCCCTACTGCTCTCGCGGCGAGGAAACCAAAATATGGCTTTTGGTAAAACCCGCGACGGCTTCCACTCTCCCGATTCATCGCCCTCATTGTGAGGTAAGGGTGATTTGTGCTCATGGGACCAACACAATAACATACTTTATTAAGAAAAAAAAAATACGATACAACTACATTGATTCATCAATGACTAATTAACGTCTTTGTGCTTGACTCAGGATTTCAACTGAGTGAGACGGACCAAACTTGGAGTGAGGAAAGGAATGAGACATTTACGTAAGTCGCAACCGATGATGATTTCATAAAGGTACAAAAACAGTGGTAATGTGGCACTGGAAAAACAATTAGCTTCATTAATGGTCAACGTCAATCAAACATTTGCCGCACAACAGACTACTTTACAAAAACAGCCGTACCGACATACTTGCCCATTATGTCAGTTGGGTACTTTGCGAAGGGGTTTCTTAAAACAAACAACACGGGAAGAGTGATCTACAACACTAACACTCGCAATTCAATCCAGGTGCCCCAGAAGAATGATTTCCCTCATTGAAATGGGGAATTTCTAAACAAAACCGACAAACTCGCTGCGAGTCACCTTTGTTGTTTCTGACAAAGTTCTGACACAGCTGATCTGGACTGTATCCGTCAGTCTGCTGGAGACCCATATCAGAAAAACACTCCCTTCCTGCTGTGTGTCCCCCCACCCCCACCCCCATATCCCGTGGCACAACTCCTTACAAAGCCCACCGGTTGGCTCGACAAGATCCCGACAAGCTGGCAAATGAAAATGTAAATACAGTCTGCCGCCGCTGGCTCTGAGAGCGCGGTGTTCCTGACGGTTCCTCGGCTGTCATAAACCTTGCCCCCTTTTCTGGCTGGGCTTCGCATGAAAGCGGTGGTAAACAGTTAAGACAGTATATAAATACAAGGCAAGAGACCAGTAAGTAAAATAAGAAAGAAAAGGAAAAAAAGGCGTTGGGGAGAGGAAAAAAAAGAAAAGTTCTTCTCATTCACCCAATTGTAAAGTCTGGTTTGATACAAAATAAACCATTAGCGACCACAAAGGGAGAGCTGCGCTAAGGTCAGAGACAGGACTGGGCCCGCAGAGCAGGGGAAGGGGGATTAATACATCAGTTTGGAGAGATTCGGGGGGAGGGGGGGTGTTGTCTGTGGAATTAGCAGTGGAATTAGCAGAGTAAGTAGAGACTGAATCAGATATGTCAGAGAAAAACAAATCTTTAGGTGAACCAATGACATAAGAGATGATTGTTAGGTCAAATAATCTAAATGGTCGAGACTTGAAGCGACTCAGGGGCCAGACGGCCATACTGATGGAGACTCTATTTATTTGATTTCGCCCAGGGATTACAGAGGGAAGTGCTCCCCAGGCTGCCTTGCTGGCTGACCACTCACACCATCCCGAGGCTACACACAACTTCGCGTCGAAGATAAACTGGATGAATCCGCAATGCCAGTAGGGTTTTAAAAAAAATACACAAAAACTTAAAAGCAGTGTGTCTATAAAACAGTTTGCAAATATGCAAGATGGAATAAAAGGCCAGAGCTCAAGGACTAAGCCTTGGTGCTGCGTGCCGGTGACATCGATGTTGAATGGAGCTTAGCTCCAGGCCCCGTGACCTCTAGCCTCCCGTTGGGAGTGTGTGGAGCTGAGGGGAGGGACCCCTGTGTCTTAGTGACAGCTTGTGTGCTACTCACATCATGTTGGTCTCCTCCTCTCCCCTTACAGTGTGCCATGCCTCCCACCTCGGTCACTTCTTTCTTTGCCTCTCTGGGGAAATTCAGTAATAGCCTGTCCAGCCCACCCACTCATCAATGAGAAGACACCATTATCTCTCTATCCTCACGCCCACCGGCACGCACAATGGGATTTATGACGGCTTGAACCACAACCTGGTAGGAAATTTATGGCTTGTCACACAAGGGGTGGGGGGGGGGGTTGTGTAAACTTCTCTTTTTAAATATCGTGGCAGGTGTTCAAGTCGCTTCACAGTCTCAAATGAATGCAAGTTTCACTCCGGAAAAAAAAATGTAATAACACTTGGTTCACTGTTATTAATTTATCGAAAAACATTTCACAATCAACAACTGTTATATGCATCTTGCAAAAATATGTCACAGACTTAAACAAATATACTGACAAGAAATAAACAACTTAACATGAAATGCTCCTGACAAAGGTCCATAAAGTCTTTTGCATTAATGACATTTCATTTGGAAATCCAATTTAACAATCATCTAAACCAATGACATCTGAGCCATCCGAGCCTACGAGACACGAGACAATCCTCTCTCTCGTGATAGGAAGCTCCTCTATTAGTACCATGTGCACAATGAAAACACAGCTAATCTGGTCTGCATTAGCCAGTAACCGAGGGGCAGGGGGGCTTTGGGGTAAGTGATACGCTACGCCGGGAGAGTGAGACAGAGGGAGCAACAGCCAAATACGACCTCTCAGTTGCCAGAGCGCTGGCATACCCTCCGTCCACCTCCCTCCAATCTGTTTTCAGCTGATGGCACGGCGGCAGATATGATGAGCTGGTGCGCTGTAGGAGAACACCCCCAGAAAATTTGCACATTTTTTTGCAACCAAGAGGAAGGGGAAGTGAAATTGCATCAGTAAACATTTCAACATACTTCTGTTTAAAAGTAGAATTACGAGGGTGAATAGGGTGCCTTTCTGATCCAAAATATCAGGCCAAAGAATTGAACAAAAATGTAACTGCAAAGCAAACAACTGGGGGAAAAAAAAACCCCACACCCATTTAGACATTTTCAGTAATTCAGGCATTGCTCTACCATCTTCTCCAAGATGCGGGAGATCTCTCCCAGCGTCCGGTCCAGACCAGACACTTTGTTGTTGGCCCACTGGCCACTGTCTTGGCCCTGAAGCTGCTTCAACAGGTCCTTCACCAGACGCTGGAGCCTGATCATAGAAATGAGAATTATTTTAAGTCCTTAAACACTCTTGTTAACACTGTTCCTAAACACTGTCGCACACATGCTATCTATCGCAAGCGACCTCGATCCACTGCCAGCATTACCGTAAAAAAATAATAATAATAATAAAAAAAATTCTGAAATTACAAATAATCAATAATGAGCCAAGACAAACTTACTTGGCTTTGTATGGGGAGTCAGGGACCTGTGTCTTCGGCTCCATTGACGTCTCATATTCCTTTGCCCTGCAAAGAGGAGGAGAAGGGAGGAAAAGGCCTTTGAATCCTGCAGGGGGAAAAAAAGGTTGCTTGGCCCGTTAGTGAAGAACATCAGAGGATGAAAAGCATATAGGGGGAGAGAGAGAGAGAGAGAGAGAGAGAGAGAGAGAGACAGGTCAAGTTGAATCTGACTGTTTATTTGGCCTGTCAGGCACTCACCAAGTAACTTGGCTTAAAATAATCAGACATCCGTTCCACAGGGAACCTGCGCCTTGGCTGCCATCTACTCCCCGTCATCCAGACTTTATTCCACCTCTAAATATTTCTTTCCTCAAGTCAGACCTTTAAAATGGCGGCTGGATTTTTTTTATTTTACTCACTGTCAAATAAACAGTTAATAGAGGCCTTTTGTAGCCCCTCTGACATGTGACCTACTTGGAGGTCACGGTTATTATAGGACCAGTATCTCTGGGTTGCATAATAAGGGGGCACAACTCTGGGATCAGAGAGATCTATTTGTCAATCAGGCATTCCCGGACAAGATAGAAGTATTGATCAGTTAGATAGAATTAGATAGAGAGCCTTACGGTCATCCATCCATCCATCCATCCATCAGCTGATAAAATCCAACACTTCCTGGAAGAGGACAGGTGGATGTGTCCCTGAGGACAGACCCGGACCAAGGAAGGCCCAGTCCAGATTTCTCAAACTCTTCTTTTCAAAGCAAGTCATCCACCAGCACCGGATAACTAGCATGGAGTATTAGAAGACACTGGTGTGTCATGCAACCCCACCCTCCATTTAAGACTTTTGAAACACAGATATGTGCTCATTTGGTCTCTATTGTTAACTTTTCAAAATTTGATTATTCATTCATTATCCAAGCCGCTCGTCCTGCTCTCAGGGTCGTGGGGATGCTAGAGCCTATCCCAGCAGTCATTGGGTGGCAGGCAGGGAGACACCCTGGACAGGCCACCAGGCCATCACAGGGCTCATACACACACACACACACACACACACACACACACACACAATTTAGTACGGCCAATTCACCTGACCTGCATGTCTTTAGACTGTGGGAGGAAACCGGAGCACCCGGAGGAAACCCACACAGACACGGGGAGAACAAGCAAACTCCACACAGAGGACGACCCCCAAAGTTGGACTACCCCGGGGCTCGAACCCAGGACCTTTCTTGCTGTGAGGCGACTGCGCCAACCACTGCGCCACCGTAATTTGAGCTAGTTAACCAAAAATTACCCTGCACTTTGTTTCCAGACCAATGCTGTACAGGAGCATTTGATTAGAATTTAAAATTAAAATTTAAATTTGATTAAAATTTGATAAAAATTTGATTAGTTGTGTCAAAATTATTTTTGAGGATGAAAAAGAAATACCCTTGCTTTATCATATCAAATATCCAAATGATCAAAAATGTGAGGATGCAAAGAAAGCATGAACGGCACACTTATTTTAGCTCAAGGAAAGCTGCAACTGGCTTTGGCGGCAAATTAAATGGTTGAGACGAGGGTAGATTTTTTCTCCCTGAAAACTTGACTTGAAACTAGAAAACACTGCAGTAAATGTTAGTTTCTACAATTAAAGTCAACACACAAACTTTTGACTCCCAGTAACAAGATTTGGCTCACTCTGGATTCAGTTGTCTATCTTATTGCTGAATTGCATTGTATTGTACCAAGCAACCACTGAAGCTGGAAGTGAATGCAAGGTCAAAATGCTTCAGTGCTGCAGGTATTCTCCAAGTAAATCTGTCTAGCTAAACCATCGCGGAGGTGAGTGGGGGTCCAGTATTTGATAGCATCATTTGCCATGTCCTCTGAGCAGGCCAAGTAGTGGTGCGGGATCACTTTCATAAGGGCCTGAACTGTACCTGGCCCGTTTGTCATTCTAGATATTACAATATTAATCTCTGACAGGTTTACACCCACCCAGGTTAAGCGGGGAGCAATTGCTGAGCTATTCATCATGGTCAGCAGCAGGTCCGGCTAAATGGGTTCGGGGCAATAAATATCAGCAATCAGCAAAAAGGGAAAAAGCACAAATCTACAATGCAGAACTAATAATCAGTTCATCGTGATTTAGGGCTTAATTTATTATGCACCGACGTATTTAACAAGGAGGCAACTGTTACACATTTCTCTGGTTTAGCTTGTGTAAGCAGCAAAACAAGTCCACTCTGAAAGACTTATCACAGAATACCCACACAGTACAGGGGCTGACATTACAACACATGGTCAAAACAATAAATAAAACTTGGAAGTCGGGCACTATTACAGCTGTAGTTAGTTTGCAGCTGTAGCTGGACTGGCATTTATAATGCGAGGAAGGAACAGAATATATTGTATGCCCGCTAGTGTTTTAAACTATTATTACAGTAAGAGGAAGGAGGTGGAGTAACATATACAAGGGCCTAAAGACAACTGAAAATAAATGACAAAAATCAACCTAATACTTAAAATAGCCCGATATGCATGAAATACACTGAGCTTATGTGAGGCGTCTTGGGGCAGCAGGCTGAGTGAAATGAGTTGGGGCTATGCTCACCTCTGGCTTTTGGATACACACCTCCTTCTGACACACACACACACAACTCTGTTCCCTGCTGAGCAAACCACAGGCAACCAGCGACAGGCAAACCGCTAACACAAGAGTATAAGTGGCAACTCGGGTTTCCAAGTTCAGAACCCATCCTGACACTAACTGACAGGCTACTTACATGCCATTTATTGGCCTTTTTTCCTGCCCAGAAGACTTATTACTGAGGTAGGTTAGCCAAGCCACAAAAAAAAAACAAAAAAAAAACAGGTGGGTCAAACTGTGTGCGCATGGCTTTATGGCAGCACAGGCTGCAAGCCGGCCTTGGGAGTCTAGTGAAAACTTCTCTTGCGTTTTACTGACACCATAAGGTGTTCCAATAAAATGGCTCATTTCCACCCAGTGGTGGAGCAGCTCACCTTTATACTAACTGGGGCTCTTGTGTTATTTATGACCTCTGAAAGCTTGCTCCCTTTGAGTGCTGGTCTCAGCAGGCCAGACCAGCAGTGACAGTGAACAGAGGCAGATCATGTTGTCACTTTCTCAGCACCGCTGAGCTCCAGAATGCCAACAGCAGCAGCACAGATAATAAAGCAGGGTAGCAGAATGGGACAGTTGTTTCAGGCTGTTGGCACCTCTTATTTTTCTTTTCAATATATACACTCTCCTGAAGAGCATAAGCATGCTCATTGTGTCTGAGGGGGGGAGAAGTAATGCCCTGAAAACGCAGTACCGATAAAGTCATCTCGCTAAGCGAGGTGCAGCTTAAGCCTGTGGCTTTGCAAATACATATCAGACATTTATGTCATCCTAACCTTGCTTCTATTTTCCCCTTCTTTAACCTGCACCAATGACTGTTGTGAGACAGAACAACTTGGGTGTTGTTGGCATTAGGCTCCCTCTCTGAACTTCCTCATTCCTGTTGAGACTAAACTGACTGAGCCAGGTTCTAATATCCAGAAGCATTGCCTCCTATTTGTTGATTACTATTGATTTTCTTTGATACTTTATTTAAAAATCAATACCTCAGAGAAAGAGAAATAGGTTTGGTTTATACGTACTTTAACATACATACTGTACACTGAGGGATGCCTCAGTTTTGGCAGTGACATGGCAGCAATTTGGGGAAAGCTCTTAACAGGTGAAAGCTGAGGCCCCCAGATCGATTCACAGTTTTGCCCAATCACAGAAAGTGGTCATAAATTAAGCTCATCAGTTATGCTCCATGGACAGCCAGGATGCACATAACATCTGCTTTCCATCTACTTGTCACTCATAAAATGTCCCTGAAGAGTGTAATCCTCGGTGCCTCTGAGAGGGTGTGACAGAGAGAGAAACAGAGAGACACACAGAGCAAGCGAGAGCGATAACAAGAAAGAGGGATGGATGGATAAATCACCTGGAGTTCATCCTTGCGCGGAGCTTCTTTGCCTTCTTGCGTGCCTTCTGCCTCTCCTCTCCGTCCTTCAGGCTCTCAGAAGAGACGGAGCCGTCTGTCACGATATCCACGATGTATTTCTTCAGGGAAAGATGCTCCTTAAGAGGGAAAATAAATCCGCTCATCAGTAATGCTCTCAACAACAAAACATAATTGTCACTATAAGCCACTAAAACAATTAAAGAATCTATTCAGTTGGGTGCCAACAGAACAAACCAACACGGGAAGACAGATAGTAGACAAAAAAAAAAAGGACAATTTGAGAATATGTTGTATCATCTTGGATTGGAACAAGAGCGACAGCACTATATTCTCCATCTAGCCATCTACTTGCCAAGCCGCTTATCCTATTCAGGGTCGCGGGGAACGGAAAAATCAACTGCCACCTCCTGAGCAGTGATTCATGCCAACGTGTTCCATGATTACGGGCAGCAATTTCTCTTAATTACCACAGACACAGAATTAACAGGAACGCTATCACCTGTGGTGGTTCACTGTAACACAAGGACTGTACCCAATGTATTACCACGTGGGTCTACACTATAGTAGCAGATGTGTATCCACTGTGCATGATGTGGAGCTACACTGTAGTAGCAGATGTGTATCCACTGTCTATGATGTGGAGCCACACTATAATAGCAGATGTGTATCCTTTGTGCACCATGTGGCTCTACACTTCCACGTGAAGCAATTATATCCTGTAATTACCAAGGTGCTTCTAATATTCTGTGCTTTTCAGAAGGCACATGCCCATGGACATGCTAAAGGGCTGGAGGTGTTGCTTCCTCTCTAATGTGCAGCGAGCAGCCCTGTCTGATGATTCCGATGTATCCACTGGGAGAGAGAAAGAAAGAGAGAGAGAGAGAGAGAGAGAGAGAGAGAGAGAGAGAGAGAGAGAGAGAGAGAGAGAGAGAGAGAGAGAGAGAGAGAGAGGTAGAGGGAGGGATGTAACCCAATTTGATCAACATGATGTATGTGCAAGAAACCAATTACCCAATTATCCTGTCATCCGGCACCCAAGAGGATAGGATGGCCCGGCAGATAAAGGGGTTTCCATTCAGCAGTGTAGCTAAACCTGTGCGTGGGATTCCGTACCCTTCGGTAACATACATCTGCAGTGCACCTGCTGTCTGAATAGAGCTACTCAGGGGGACCCTTGAAACACAGGTGTCCCTGGGTGAGCAGAACTAGACTAAATTGTCATATGTTTAATTTTTATGACTTACTGACAAATTTGGCACAGGAACTAACGTGGTAATTTTGGACTGCTTTCGGAGCCTCATTCAAACATACAATCACTAGAATTAAATGATGTTGTGTATGAAAATAGCATTACAATGTATGGGAGTATTGTATACTCTTGATAGGACTTAATCTTTACACGTGTGTTTTAGTGAGCGTGAGTGCACACCTCTACCCTCTTCTCCCTGACGCTACGTGGCTCAGTCATGACTGTAGCCGTCCTTTGCTGGAGAGGCAGTAATCACCCTGAAAGGCAGCCCGGTTCACTACCGCCCCACTTAATGGAATTGTTTCAGCAACACCTCCAAGATACTAACCATATCAAAATCACCGTGGTAACTTCATGGGAGCTTGAATTTTAGGTCCATCAAACACAGCAGAACACAGATAAGTGGATAATGATCACTTAGACATCAGCATGCATGATACTGATGACCAGATATCATCTTCTACAGCTAAGCAGGGGATTGTTCTCTACTACGGCAATGCCGTAGTGTGTGAGGAGTGTTTCAGATGGTCAGACTGGATGACAGACAGGTGTCTACCTCAACCATTGACACAAAGGAGCGACGAGACTGACCTGAAGGCACTGCTACTGCACAATACCGTAGACTGGCTCTGGAGGGAGTAATACAACACCACTCTAAACATATCTTTCTCTCTGACACACACATACACACTCCAAATGATATGCTCTCCCAGTACTGCTTTTGTCACATACAAAAGGCCTGAGAGGTAGGCTTTCCATTTGGTGTGAAACAGACAGCTGTTATTTCATGTTGGCTACTAGGTAAGATATGATGCGACACTGTATTGAGTTACCATCACGACAGCAGTTCACATGACTTTTTTGTGTTAAATTGAATGCTATCAGTGACATTCAAGGAGTGCCCGGTAATACAGTACAACAACAAAAAAAAGGGAAAATAAGCCCTGAAACTTAAACAGAAACTTGGTTAAATAAAAATGGTCCAAACCTATCTTACTCTGTGATCCGGTTTCCTCTGCGTTCTTTTTATAGCATGGTGAACAGTTGCCCTACATGATATCAGTAACGTTCGCTCCTCGACAACCACCGGTTCTCAGAACAGCCTGGGAGGCCCCAGCAAGCTTCAGCTGGCACACCAGATATTTCATCAGCTTCCTCAATGAGTGGCCATCAGCGTTGCTTTAACTGCAAGACCTTTAGGGCTGTTTGTGGCCTTTGGGAGGTCAGTGCTGGTACCCAGTGTTTGGCTGATCCCCTTTACAGCCCTAGTGATCCCTCTGCTGGCCAAGCCTGCCCCGACAGGGGCTGACAGTGGAGGGGGATGAGCCTGCTCTCACAGAGGCCACCAGTGTTTTTGATGTGCCATGTCAAAAGGTGATCCATACAATCATCCCATGTGTCAGATGTCAGGGGTCCTGGACATCACCTCCATCATATTAAACCAGGATGGATGATAACGCATGAGTACGAGGAAGGAGAGTGATTGCAATCCCAGGCATTCTCCCTGCACATCTATCTGGCCCTGTTGATAATCGCATTTTCAATTTAATTTGAGAGTCTTTCAGAATGAGAGAAAGCGACTAAATATGAAGGCGCAGGGCATTTGCTGCCGCTTGCTCTGAAAAACTATGGACTGACCCCGGCACAGTTCAGCCAACCATCTTCATTTTAATTAAAAATCTTTCATTGCAGAAAGAGTTATGGAGGCACAGTCTGGAATAGAGTTGGCAGTTGCGTGAATGAAATAGAGCACACCAAAAATGAGCTCTGACATAAATAATGAGGGGCCAGCTAAACCCATCTAAACAAAGTACTCAGACGTACTGGATTGGTTGATTACCTTTCACACATCAAATGAAAATGTGGAACAAAAGTATTTCTGTAATCTTCTGATACAGCCACACCAAGTTGGAACTGGCATTCACTACGAATATGTGTATTACAGTCTGTTATAAGTACACCATTTAGAAGAGGCTGGAAGTACGATAATTTTAAGGGCATAAGGTGATGTTGGGTTTGGGTTAAACCTTCCTTTATTAGCATGCTGATTAACATCTGAGGGAAAAAAACTTCAACAATTACTATTACTTTTTCCCAAAAAGGTTGAATATGAGCATGGTCCACTTGCATTGATCCACACTCTCTCCAGCAAGAGTGCTGGGTCACAGAAAACTTGGAAAGTGGGACGTTTGAGATCTAGGATCCTGGGTTTTAATATTGATGCGTCTTTCTCCTCTCTGTATCTTGGGAGTTTCCCCCTAAAAACTTATGTAAAGGTGATGCCTACCTCCTGAAAAATTTCCTAGTAGCATCTAAAAAAGCTGTCACCAAATGTTGGCTGCAGAGAAATCCTCCAAATATGGACCTTTTTACTGGAATTATCAATTACATATGCTCCATGGAAAATATGAGTTTCACCCTTCGTTTACAGAAAGACAAAGGAGAAAAATACTGGAAAAAATGGGACTGCTACTTAAAGGAAAGTGTTGTTGATTGGGGGTTTTTTTCTCCTCTCTCTCTCTTCTTTCTCATTAGGCAACATTGCTGAAATCGCTGTATATCTGTCTTTGGTGTTGGATGATAACAAGCAAGACCTCTTGTTCTGTACTTTGTTTGTATTTTAAATACTGTTAAAAATAAAAAGTGCAAAAAAAATAAAAAATCAATTACTATTACTAAAATCATTACAATTAAAAATTCAACAATTTGCTACCAGCAAAGCCATATCATAATGAGCAGAATACATTGCCAGTGTATTGGAGGTACTACTCGTATATGAACTGTTTACAGCTCTCTATATTGGTGAGCTGCTTTTCTCTATTGCCTTATTTATCATACTGTCAAACAGAAAAAAAATGACCTGCATTCGGAAAGGAAATGATTTAGAAGAGGGGAAGGAGCGGGGTATCAATTATTCCTCACTGAAAGAAGCTTTGAATGAAGGAGGTGCTGGGGCCAAAGGTGCTGCGTATAGCACCAACAGTTGTCAGCTTCACAAAGAGAGCTGTTGAAAAGCCAATCTCATATTGCAGCCTGAGAGGTTACCTTGCTTTAACGATCTGCCTTCCCATGGAAAGCACTCCGGGACAAAACAGCCCAGAGAAACAAGGGGGTGATGTCACCCCTCCACTGAAGCGCTGAACCCTAACTGTGTACATTTCCAGGCCCATTTGTAATCTCGCAAAGCAGGGCAATGGAGACCTCACAATATATGAGGAGATGCATAAACAATAATAATGACCCTGTCATAAAAGGCAATCACCTTTTATATACAGGTGGCACTAGAGAAGCTTTCTTTTGAGGGGGGTGGGGTGTATAGCTGTTGTTAGCTTTGTGCTTGCGAGGTGAAGGTGAGGGGTGAGGTGAAGGGGGCGGATACGCACCACTTCCTCGTCAGACAGCTCCCGTCCCTGGATGCTGCTACTGTCTCGTACAGCCTGCTGGTGCTTCTTGCCCTTGGTGTGACTGAACAGGTGCACCTCTGAGGTGATCTGCAAACACAAACGCAGTGGTCAGAGGTCACCGCTGAAGACACAATGGAGACAGGGGGAGGGAAGAAAGGGTCAGAGGAGCCCCGTGGGAGGGCTAGGGAAATGATACACTACACAAGACTTTTCAATAGGACATGACCTGCTGCCTGTTCTCAATTCTGCAAGCTACACAGTTGACAATTACTCTGCTGTCACATTGTGTAGTACTCGCAATAATGACTAAAAACAATGACTAAAGCAATTGAAATGTCAAGTATTTCCTAAACCCCATCGTATGACCTTTGCCATAGGGGCAAAGGGGTTGGGTGGTGGTTAGTGATCAGGATGCAGCCCGTTTCTCTCTCTCTTTTTTTTTTTTTAATATTATAGAAACATCAATGAATATATGTACAAAAGTTATTTTGGACCACCCCCCCCCTTTTTCAGCTATCTTTGGTCAAAACATCACAACTACAGTTGAGTCACTGCATGTAACAATAATCTCGTGTAGCTAGACCTCTGTTTAGTTTTACACATGATATTAGGTGACGACTGGCCCACTTGTGTTGCTTATTGGTTTAGCTGAAGTTGATTTACTCAACAGCGCTGAATTGCACACCAACAGTGACTCGAAAATTGAAAGAAACATTGATGAAAAGAAACATCAACGACGTGAACGATGTTGAAACCTTCCCAGACAACTACTGAAATACCATACACAGCTGATCAGCAAGGGGTTCTTTTTCCTAGGGTGTTCTTATTCATCCATAGTTGTAGTCTCGCTCACGTTCCAAATAAAAAGGACTGAAGGGATGACAGAATGTGGACTTTCGGGGTTTATCTGCTGTAGCATCCCCTCACTGTTTTTAGTGATGCGGTTTTGACCAGGAGATGCTTTTTGACCGTGTCATTTGCATGCGAGACGGGTCCGAACGAAACCCGGCTGTACAGTGAAAAACACATTTTGAGGAATTTTTGAGCAACAATTCTTGCTAAGGCAGCCTGCCTTAACTATAGAGTGCTGGGGGGAACACTGGGGCCCTGGCACGACATTTTAAATCCGCTTTTTGTGCTCGCCCTGGAATTTGCTTTATTTGTGAGATTAGGTGCCAGACTGCGCTCCAGGATACTGTACATTGGTAAAGTATGTGTGATGCAATGTGCAATGCTGAGAGATAGCTACGACCAGGGGCAGGTGTGGAGCAGGCAATGGTGCTGTCCTCCCAGTGCTGGAACAAAGCCCACTCAAAGATGGCCTGTGTTTAATGTCATTAAATAGAGTGCTCACTGCTGACCCATCCATGATCTCTGGTGTCAGATGCTGGCCAAGGTCATCTAACATTTTAACAAGATACCCCATGTCCCTCCTCCACCCTCCTATTTATCTGATGTTGCTTCGCAGCCGCAAGGTGTCTCACCCTTGTTGCCACAATAGCTGGTCCACGACAGATAAATGTGTCTGTCTGTGATTTGTTACCCAACACTAGAAAAAATGTAATCACGTCCTGCCATAGTTCGTCATCCAAGAGTTTGGGTTTAATCAATGCAGTTAAATCCTCATTGAAGCCAGCTCTCATGCTGCCTGCCAAATAACACAAAAGAGCCGCTCCGCCGCAGCCACCTTATCTGTGCCCTATCTCCCGGGTCATCTTCTACTTTCGGCTTGTTCCGTTTCTCAGGGGTCGTCACAGCAGATTTTATAGTTTCCATCGCTACCCTTTGAAAGCACAGCACCAATGGTGGTCGTTGTTAACCCGGGCCTTGACCAATCTGGTATGGCGCCTCGACCGATCCGGTATGGTCTTGTCAATCCACGTAATGGTTTTGCACAATTTTAAACCGGGTCTCCCGAGTGGCACAAGTAAAACCGCCAACTTCTAAGTTAGCTCATGAGAGGGACGCAGTGATGTGATGAGTGAACGTTTCTCTCGATGGTGAGAAAATAACGCTACACACTTATTTTCAATTTCCCATGAAAGCACATTCAGCACCATTCTAGAGTAACATTAGATGTTCAAACTACGGGACAGTTGTCAGATGGTGCATTTCAGTGAGGTGACACGCTATAAATGAGGGTGTCACAGTATCGCAAATAACACACTCAACGAGTGACATGATGAAACGGTACATACCATGACACTGCAGAGAGAGCACTGTTTCTTGCGTTCATATGGCGTCAGTTTGGGTGCATAATCTGTGTTGGCATGTCTACCACTGCTCAGCTCTGCTGCCTTCTCCTTCCTCTGCTCGATCTGCTCCATGTGCCTCCGACTGCTTTCGTCATGCTGAGGAAAAAAAACAAAAACAAAGTGGGGGATATATATATATAAATAAAGTGAACAGGTGATGGTGGAGGTGTGATGTAGCAAAGTCCAATTTACTTTCATCTGGATTTTCTTCTGCAACTCCTCCATGGCTTCTTGCTGAGCAGCGCTCAGGGCTGCCAAACGCTCCTCTCGGTCTCTGAGGAGGACGGAGGAGAACAGTGAAAACCCATTCACAGTGAATCAGAATTTGACATCCAAACAGGACGCAAAAAGTTGTTTCGACCACCTTGTTTTCCCATGGCAAAAATGTGGTGATAACTACATAAAAAAAAAAAAATTACCGTAACAAACAAAAACTGTTGGAACATGAGAACATTTACATTTCATCCTAATTTCCATTTACAAAGCTAATTATGATTAGTTACAGTTTTGTTTTCATCGGGACGCTAATGAACATTTACCACTGTAGCTTTTGTAAACACAACGAATAGACCATTATACTATGTTTATTAAAAACACAGATGCTTGACGGTCTATTTTATTCTTAATCCCGATAACACCTAAAGGTGGGTTTCATTTCGTTACCAACTTATTTGCATCACAGGAAAACAAAAGATATTTGAAGGATTATTTTCATCCCAAAACATTTCCTGCTGCCTCTGAAGCCAGCTTTGAGCTTCTCAGTATACTTGTCAGACAACTGATGACTGTAAAAGGGATTGATTCCTGGACCTGGCCCTCTCCCGTGCTGCGTCCTCCCGGGCCCTCTCCTTCTCCTGCTTCTGCTGTTCGATACGCGCCTCCTGTTCCTTCCTTCGCATCAGCAGCTCCTCCACCCTGGCCTGCCGCTCTGCTTCCAGGGCCCGCTTACGCTCCTGGGGGGATTTGGGCACAGAAGAGAAGGGAAACCTCGATATACAGATTACTTCTTGAGGGCCTAAGGGGGAAGGGAGGGGGGCATTTCTTATCATCAGTGTTGATACCTGCACGGCCTCGTCCCGGGCTTGCTTCTCCTCCTGTCTCCTCTGTCGCTCCTCCTGCAGCTCACTCAGGCGTGTTTCGTACTCATTCAGCTTGGCCAGAACGTCATGCCTCTTGTTCTGGGCCTCCAGCGTGTTGATGAAAGCTATTTCGTTAACCTGCAAAGGCAAAAACACAATCATATGAGAGGAAGGGCTACGTGAAGCCCTTTATATTGGGGAAAAACAAAAGAAGACAATATGCAATCTGTGACAGATATCGATTTCTCCTGATGAAAAAAGTTACAGTGGGACTTTTCAATGGCAAAATTTAGACTTAAAAAAAGTCAAATGTTACGTAATGATGTCATATGGACATTTAGGAACCCCCACCCCAAAAATTTTTTAAAATAGAATACAAAATATGACCGTAAGGATCAGTCTTAATATGGAAAATTCCTGAACAATCAGACATGTGGGGCTCCAGTACTCTGGGGGAATTTCTCCACTACCTTGGCTTCCTCCTCCTGAGCCTTCTTCACAATAGCCTGGAGCTGCAGCTCCCGCTTGAACTCTGCATGCAACAGCTTCTCCTCCATCATCTTGCGACGCTGATCCAACAGCCCCTCCTTCCATTTCCTCACCTCCTTCTCCTGGAGAGAGTGAAAAGTGAGCAGTGTGAAGGGGGTTAGAATGAACTTGCCAGAGAAAAAAGAAAAAACTGCAAAGGTCAGCTCATTTCGCACGATGTACATTCTCCAAGCTGAGAAGACAGACTATGGTTTCTTGATACATCAGTTGCTACCCTCTCCTCTCGCACCCACATGGGGATTAATGTGAATATAACCACTTTATGTATTTATGTGGTTAATCCTGATTTATTCTAAGTCTCAATCATCTCACCAGGGCCCGGAGAACAAAAACAAACTTTATGAAAGGCTGCTGATTTTGGCCTGGGGTCTCCCTCGCAAGTCTCTGCGACCAGCTGGCTTGGATGAGAATGGAGGGCTGTGATTTTTAGTGACTCTATCTGGCAGTGTGCTGACAGAGCCTCTCCCCATGGGCCACTCTGAATTTAACTCATGCACAGGGTTTTTGTCAGGATGCTTTCCTTCGATTGCTTACCCGCTCCAGCAGCTTTTGGAGTTTGTGAGTCTTCTCCTCGCGCAGCTTGTCCCTCAGCTGCTGGGCCTTCAGCTGCTTCTCCTCGTGTTTCTTCTTGGACTCGGCAATAGTTCTGACAGACAAACAAGATGTTAACCTTATATTGTGTTCTGTGTCCTCACCATTGCTGAGTTTGACCTTCCATTTTTGTGGCAGCGGTAAACTAAATAGAAGAGATACAGGCCTTTGAGCAGTAGACAGCCGAGGAATAACATTTGCACCTGTCTCACAAAAGGGCAACGAAGGAAAGTTTATGCTATGAAATTTGCAGCCCACAGTTTTGAGTAGGAGAGTTTACTGTAATGGACAGCCCCAAGATAACAATGAAAGATAAACATGGTAAGATGTAGGTCCCACCTTTTACGTGAGGGTGAGGACAATTTCTCATGCATGTGGATCCCATGTCCTGGAGGCCGGGCAGGTTCCTCTTCCACCATGTCCCCCCATGAAGTACTTTGACGCCATGGTTCCCGAGCTACAGGGAACGGCAGCAAATGGAATCAACGAGAAGGTTGGGAGGGGGGATATGCTACAGCCGAGAGTAAGGGCTCAGCTGCCCAAAAAATAAACAAAGTAGATGCTCATACCATCATAATCTGCCAGCATATCGTTCCAATCCATGTTGAGTCCACATCCTCCGCTGCCAATGCTAGCCTTTAGGAGAGAGCAATAGTGATATTAACACAGTGACATCTTACATATGCTTAAAAATCAACCTCAAGCTGTACGCCCAACTCAAAGTCAAAAAGAAAATATAGCATACGCATGGGAAATCTTACTGAGAAGTCACTTTCAGTGTCCGTCTCGAGGTGGTCATTCTCAGCCTGAATTTCTCTAGTCAGCTGCTCCTCCTCAGCAATAGCACTAGCAATGGCCTCCTCATTGGCCCGCTCCAGGCGGTCAGCCAGCTCCTCTTTCTTAGCAAGGACCTCTGCCATGGACTGGGGCTGGACACACCGGGGCACAGACACAAACTCAAACATACAGTGTTTCACAACGAAGGTCAATTTTGCAAAACTCATTAGTTGGTCAGAAAAAAAACCTGCTTTGTGTATCAAGAAATTAATTTGTTTTGATTTACAGTCTACATATTATATATATATATATATATATATATATATATATATATATATATATATATATATATATATATATATATATATATATATATATATCACCTTCCCCAATTAGTCTGTCTTATTTTACTGAAATCCAATAGGTCTAAGAAAATCAACCCCATTACAAATTCTACCACACAATCACCACAGCAATCACAAGTGAGAAAGCATTCAGGAGTCATGCAAAGACATGTTCACTGTGAGGATGAAGAGATGGTGGGAGGAGGCAGCAGATAACATATCCCTGATCGCTTGCTTATAAACCTTGATATATGGTTGACATATCTGTCTTTGAAATGTCTATTTAGATGACTGAACTAAATCCAATCATATCTAAATGAAAGGTGACTTTACCCCAATCTTGGAAGAAATTTAAACGTTCTTAAGGGTATGTCTTTATGCATGCTCAATAATCCAGGTAAGAAATCACAGAAAGATGAATCAGTTCATCCGGACTCGTTTATTGAGAGAAGCGTTTCATCGCTCATCTAAGTAACCTCTGCGGTCTCAACTGACTGCAGGTACCCCCACCCTTATAAACAATTGCAGTGACTCGTACATCGAGAAAACTAAATAGACGTCGGCCAAGAGAATGGCACAACAGTCTACACCCATCTACAGGCCAGTGGCCACTCTTTCAAGGGTGAGGATGTGCACATCCTTGATAGGGAGGAACGCTGGTTTGAACGGGGAGTCAAACAGGCCATCTATGTTACGAGGGAATGACCATCCCTGAACGGGGGAGCTAACAATACATCTGTCACCGTGCTGTGATTGTAAACACCCCCCAATCCTCTGTGAATAGTACACATGGCCATTGAAACTCTAGTTAATGGCCATGGCAATCTGCATATGACACTGATTGTTGTTTTCAGCTTTTATGCCACTGTATTGTTTATAAGAGTGGGGGTAACTGCAGTCAGCTGAGACTGAAGAGGCCACTTAGATGAGTGATGAAACGTTTCTCTCAATAAACCTCGTGTCCAGATGAACTGACTCAACCGTCTGTGGTTCTTGAGGGGATTTTCATGACGTGGTGACAGTATGGGAATGAAAAACGGACTACTCCAGTTCAGACACTATTTTGCATAACCTTAATGAAAGAGCGACAGATTTCCCTCAGCACAGAAGCAGTTGGCTTGAAATCTAAACAGCAAAGAGCCTGTCTCATTCGCCCAATGTGTGTCTGGCTTTGCCCAGCACAGGGGTCAACGGCACGTCTCCCAAACAATGACGGAAGTCTTTGTCCAACCACAGCAGTATGACAAATCAAAGAAAGTAACAACCTAGTCATAAGTGTTTCCCCGAAACCACCATCACCATGCTGCCACCATAGTTTGCACCAACGTAGTTTCACCAACACTGTTAATGACACCATTCAATGAAACACTAAAACATACCTTCAAAACTAATCGTGGCAGGTAAAATACATTCTATAAGGATAGATGGACAGATAGATAGACAGATGAAAGATAGATTAGAAAGGGATAGGATAGATAGATAGATGAGACAGACAGATAAAAAATAGATGAGATAGACAGGTTAGACAGAGAGAAAAATGAGATGGATAGATGAGACAGATAGATTGGACAGAGATAGATGAAATAGACAAAGATTAAAAAGAGATAGACAAGATTAGTAGATGAAATAGGCATATGAGGCATAAAGATAGATGAAAGAGAGAGGCAGACAGATAGATAAAATTATGAATAGGCTGACATATCGTATGTTATTAAATCCAACCTCTCCCATACTTATGACTCAATTTCTGCAAACAAAACGTGCTACAATACAAACGTGTTTAGCCCATGTAACGTTTGGTTGTGAATTGTTTAATGAGTGGAAATTCTTTACAGAACGTCAGCTGTTTCTAGAGACGTTCCAACAGTAACACCTCTGCTCCTGCAGTTGCCCAACAACATCACCTTTCCAAGCGAAGCAAAGGAGATGTAGGGGACCAGCCGGAGGTTTTACACACACACAGTAGCCAACATTTCAAGGGTCCTTATACCCATCCATCCATCCATTATCCGAACCGCTTATCCTGCTCTCAGGGTCGCGAGGATGCTGGAGCCTATCCCAGCAGTCATTGGGCAGCAGGCGGGGAGACACCCTGGACAGGCTGCCAGGCCATCACAGTTAGTACGGCCAATTCACCTGACCTACATGTCTTTGGACTGTGGGAGGAAACCCACGCAGACATGGGGAGAACATGCAAACTCCACATAGAGGACGACCTGGGACGACCCCCAAGGTTGGACTACCCTGGAGCTCGAACCCAGGACCTTCTTGCTGTGAGGCAACCATGCTAACCACTGAGCCACTGTACCGCCGGGCCCTTATCCCTCAAGACAGAAACATGTCAGGAAAGACTAGCCTGCCGTTAATGTCCAAGTGATCTGCCACCACCATTGTGGCCAAGATAGCCATGAAGCAGCATGCACAATTCTTTTGTCTGGGACAATTTCACTATTTGCAAGGCAGCTGCGAATGATTTGGGGGGGGTTACAGTATATCCTCTCCAGCTACACATTAAGACGACAAGGTCAATATGACCCACGCTCAAGCACACTGCATTGTGGGGCGGGAAACTGGGTTTTTTTTTTTAATTTAATGCATCGTTTTACTGCATCAGCAGTGAAATTGCGCTAAATGTTGTGCTGTTGCTGCTTAACACCATTACTCCTCAGCAGCAGTTAGTCAATGCCGACCTTTCAGAAGAGGAGGACAGGGAGCTTGGTGAAGATGCTGGCAATGTTTATGTTGACCCATATCAAAATAGGTTGCATCCTGTCGCGTTACTTGTCAGATAATATGTCTTTTGTGTTGTTTCAGGGGGACATTCAATATACCACATGAGAATTGTCTGTTTAAGCCAGGGGTTCTCAACCTTTTTCAACCTGTGACCCACCTTCGGAGATACCCACTAAATATTTTGTGCAGTAAAACAAACAACAAACTCTCATTACCTGTCAAAAAGTGAGATAATTAACAATGCTCTCTATATTGTTCATCAGTGCAGTATTTCTTTTTCATGACATACTAATGATCAACTGAAACAAACATGTCAACATTAAACATTATCTTAGTGATATTTTAGAATACAATTTAATCATTGCACTGTTTGCATTGGCTGGAAAAGTATGAAAATAAAAGATTTCTGATCACATAATAAATAAAAATAAATGTGCCCCTTTTTTCCCCCGTCTCCACACAAAACATCTTTATTGTGGATATCCCTCAACCCACCCGGTTGTGGGTCCTGACCCCAGTTTGAAAACCACTGGTTTAAGCATTTCTTATCATCTCCGCCAGGCGGTAGCATGGACGGGATTAAGCGTTTGGTCGCGTGTGCACACATATGTGTGTCCGCGGCTAATCTCACAAACTACTGGACCTGTCAGCCTAATTTTTTTTTGCGTGCACCATTATCACTGTATGATGAAGAACCTCTCCTGGTTGGGGTGATCGAAAAACGCTTGTTCTCGCTATCGCCACTCCCTCTCCTCAGTCACTCTCTAGCTGGCTCGACCAACACTGCTTTCTTTTGCTGCCCTGAGCCAACCGTGTGCCTGCGCAACTCACATCTACGGTTGAATCAGATCGGGCAGCTACAGAAAGCGGCCTTGGTCATGGGGTTTGTGATGCTCTAAAAAATTATTCACCGTTTTACAGCTGCACCTTTTCTGATGATTTTGTGTGGGGAAAAATGCTCAACTGTGAGTGCAGCACATGGACAGTCTAGTTGTAGTCAATCTTCAAAACTTTTGCTAGAAATGTGGACCCGTGTATCTGAAAAAAGTAAGATTTGATTGAAATATTGTGAATGCTTTCTACGCTGTCACTCAAGAGACGAGCAGAGCAGTGGACTGTAGCAAACGTGACAGGCGGACCAACACATACTGCAGCACAACCAACACTGAGGTGAAGAAAATAACTACTACTACTACTACTACTTTCGGCTGCTCCCGTTAGGGGGCGCCACAGCGGATCATCCTTTTCCCATCTCTTCCTGCCCTCTGCATCTTCCTCTGTCACACCAGCCACCTGCATGTCCTCCCTCACCACATCCATAAACCTCCTCTTTGGCCTTCCTCTTTTCCTCTTCCCTGGCAGCTCCATATTCAGCATCCTTCTCCCAATATACCCAGCATCTCTCCTCCACACATGTCCAAACCATCTCAATCTTGTCTCTCCTGCTTTGTCTCCAAACCGTCCAACCTGAGCCGTCTCTCTAATATACTCGTTCCTAATCCTGTCCTTCTTCATCACTCCCAGTGAAAATCTTAGCATCTTCAACTCTGCCACCTCCAGCTCCACCTCCTGTCTTTTCATCAGTGCCACTGTCTCCAAACCACATAACATAGCTGGTCTCACAACCATCTTGTAAACCTTCCCTTTAACTCTTGCTGGTACCCCTCTGTCGCAAATCACTCCTGACACTCTTCTCCACCCACTCCACCCTGCCTGCACTCTCTTCTTCACCTCTCTCCTGCACTCCCCGTTACTTTGGACAGTTGACCCCAAGTATTTAAACTCATACGCCTTCGTCACCTCTACTCCTTGCATCCTCACCATTCCACTGTCCTCCCTCTCATTCACACATAGGTATTCCGTCTTGCGCCTAATAATAATAATAATAAACTTCATTTGTATAGCACCTTTCATACATAAAATGCAGCTCAAGGTGCTTTACATTAAAAACAAGGGAAACAATAAAACTCAACAACAATATAGATAAAATAAGTTAAAAGTAATAAAACACAGACCTAGACAAAAACCATAAAACAAGGCAAGAAATAAAACCACAGTACCAGATAAAAAATAAGAGTAAAAGAAATAAAATGGAATTAATTAAAAGCAAGAGCATAAAAATGGGTCTTGAGCTGATTCTTAAAAATATCTATGGACGTTGCTTCTCTTATTTGTAGGGGGGAGTCCTACTGACTTTCATTCCTCTTCTCTCCCGTGCATACCTCCACCTCTCCAGGCTCTCTCAACCTGCTCCCTACAGATCACAATGTCATCCACAAACACCAGAGTCAACGCAGACTCCTGCCTGATCTCGTCCGTCAACATGTCCATCACCACTGCAAACAAGAAAGGGCTCAGAGCCGATCCTTGATGTAATCCCACCTCCACCTTGAACCCATCCGTCATTCCAGCCGCACACCTCACCACTGTCACACTTCCCTCATACATATCCTATAATAACCCTCTACAAAATATTGGTAATAAAAAATGAATAAAATAATTGTATGGATTTAAAATTTTTGTTTTCCGTTTAAAAAAAAAAACCTCTGTCATTCCGCTTAAAAGATATGAACAGCAGTCAGTCCTATCTCAGAACGGCACCCATAGCAATACGGTCTGTTGAATTTCATGATTGAACAATCAGAATCGAATTGTAGTAAACTACAAAAAAAGAACCAATTTTAAATTCATGGACAGTTACTGACTGCGGCATAGAACTTGTGGTTGAGTGAGTGATTCATGCAGCCCGAGCCAGACTTGCAGCTCAGGGAAGGGAGCGGGCTCCGGGATGGAAGAGCGAGTAGTGAGTGTGAGTAGTGAGTGAGTGAGTGAGTGAGTGAGTGAGTGAGTGAGCGAGCGAGTGAGTGAGTGAGTGAGTGAGTGAGTGAGTGAGTGAGTGAGTGAGTGAGTGAGTGAGTGAGCGAGCGAGCGAGCGATTTGTGCAGCCCGAGACCTTCAGCTTCGGGCTGGGAGAGCGAGAACCGAGTTGAAAGTGGTTTCAAAGTGGTTGCCTTTCTCACAGGGCTAGGTTAATACAGCAATTAACTTGACAAATTTCCACAAATACAGTTAATATAAGAGTTGCACAATCTTGACACGTTGTCTCCGCACTAGCTAGCGGGAGGGGCGAGTGAACGAGTTAATGGAGACGAGTTGTCACTCCCATCTCAATACAAAAGAGTAGTTCGTTTCGAACGATTCGTTCATGACTCGCACGTAACGCGACAGTGTCACAACCAAAACATATTCGGATATGAGTCTTGAAATTACACGAGAGGTCGATCGTATTTCGCACAACAACAAATCATTCATTGCTGATCTCAGCACAGCAGACCTGGAGGAACACTGGATGAACCAAAACTAATTAGCCTTATTCACCTCACCACCACGCAGAAGTGCCATAGGCTCCAATGTTAAAACTCCACTATAAAATTACAATTTTAGAGTAGGATTAAACAGTCACAGCTGGAAATCATTTCAGTAGCTACAATAAAACACTTTCCATGGCTGAGCTGTTTTCTTACTGTTGTTTTATTCTTCAGAATGAATGAAAGTCAATCATTTTATATCACGAAAACCGCGTCAGTTAAACACATTTGACATCTTTTAATAAGGGCTTGGAATTATGATAACCTGATCTCTGTCATTTCATATTAGACTTGGTCGCTTTTGTGCGAGGGTCTACCAAGGAGGCTGCGCATCCACAGACTGACAGGCAAAATGTTTTCATTGGGTAGATTTTTTTTAGCTTGAGCACTGCATATTAAAAACTTTTTTTCCCATATTTCCCATTAAATCGACTTTGGCGCTGTGCAAAAGTCTTATAACGTCAGGCTAAACACTTTTTTTTTTCCTGTCCACGTGTGGGTGTACAGAGAAGGGGAGAAATATGTAGGGCTGGTGGAGATCTGCGCTCTACTGAGTGCAGTGCTTTAGTTGGTTGTGCAGGATTGTTACAAAGATTTTGTTAAATCAATGTCTTTGAATTTCAGTTGCTCATGTATCTGTTCATAGCAAGGCAACTCATGAAGTCACTTACCAACCTAAAACACCTTACTAACTAGTCCGACGCGTTTGGGAAATGCACCCCAGATCAGTGTTCGATCTGACCTCAGACAACATTCTCTACATAGTTGGGAGATTTCCATCACTGTGTTTTTTACTCTCTTGCTGCAACTTATCTTAATACAGTTTTTTGCAAAATCCAACTGTAGCTATCCTCTACTAACTCCAGAGAGACTGCCGATTCTACTTCCAAGTACTTTGCCATATAGTTCACGCCTGCCATAGGCAAGGTGCATTCATTGACCCCTGACATTTTAGGTAAAATGCTAACTGAGCGTTAGTGCAAGTTCCCCCATTTCTTTTTTTCTTTTTTTTTTTGGACAGAACTTAAGAAGAGGAGTAATTAGAATAAAACCCAAATGAGTGAGTTATTCATTTTCACAGTCAACACCTTCCAAGTTCTTACTTTAGTACAAAGACTATCTTCTCAGCTATTGGCCAACGCCCACACAGTAACTGATCTCCCTGGGCAGAGCTATGCGCTGTTGTCAGCACGTCTGGTCTGGACGTTTCTTTAGATTGACTTTGTTTAGGCGGTGATGGTCCCTGAGGGGTTCCCTGACTCACCCACCCCCACCCACCCTCCCCTCTGCTCCTCCATCTCTCAGCACTCACAGTAGAAAGCTCTGTGGGGTCCAGCACACTCTCCAGTTTCACCACTGCCACGGGAGCCTCGGCCTGTCCTGGAGCAGATGTTGCCATGCCCTGTGATGCACCCCCCATGGCCCCATCATCCCCCGAGGCTGGCAGAACGCCAAGCCTGTCCGTTTGGGCTGGGTCTGGGGCTACTGTGGGGACTGGGACGGTTATGGATAGGGCTGTGGGAGGGACAGGGGCTGAGGATGGGGTGGGTTCTGGGGCTTGGGTGGGGGCGTGAGCTGACACTTGGGGAGGCGCATCTTCACAAGGTGCGTCGACACACTGCCCAGAATCTTGCACACTCTCTGCCCGGGGCTGCACCGACAGTCACACACAAACACACGCAAACACAGGCAAACAAAATTAAAGACATGCATATTTCAAGCAAATTGATGAGAGCAATTCAACAAAAAACAAAACAATCAACAAGCACACATTGCTGGTAACACACATCATGCAGGGAGGCACAAACATGCCCTACACATTCAATTTTGATCAAAAGATGCAGATTGAGTGAAAATACAGATTTGTAATTCAAAAATCAACCAAAGCTTGGAATATACCCATACCAAGTGTGTTTGGAGGCGCAGAGTATTTATTTCATGAGAGTGAAAATGGGATTTCTGCCTCTGAAATGTCAGTGTACAATCAATCGCCTTAAAGCTGATATGCCTGTCTGGACAGCCTGTCCATGAATACTGTGGAGCCCCAAACAAAAACAATGTGGCTGATAAAACAGTCTAGTGTTTCTCTGCTGCCTGTGAATAATTGATATCTGGGGACTGTGGTGAAGGATGGAGACGTTAGAAAGTGAGGGAGTGGACCTCAGTACCTCAATCATATGCCCTTTCGCAGGGTCTCTAGCCTCCTCCTCCATCGGGGCAGGATTTGCAAGGACTGGCTGGGCAGAGTCCGGCTGGGCCCTGTCCTTATCCTGGGGGCAGGGGGGACTGAGTTGTCGCTCCCTGCGGGGCTGCGACTGTGGCTTGTTGTCCTTGGTACTGTCCTGTTTGGGTGTGACACGAGCTGGGACTGGACTGACCTTAGCAGCTATGGCAGCGGAACGAGGCTTGGTGGGGCGTCCTCTCTGGACAGTTTCCCATCCTTCAGCATCCTTCTTACCTGGAAAACCCACAGCGAATGCGCTCAGTGAAAGACAGGATGCTTTGCTACAGCGTCTCGGTCAAAGGGCATACGTACTATTGCCGTATTGATGAAATCAGGTGTCTGTGTGGGGAGACCTTCTTACCAGGTTTCTCTACAGGGGAACTGGAAGGCTGATTGGTAATGGGGAGGGACTGGGAGGACTTGACTCGGTCAGCCCAGCTGGGGCCTGAGTGGGAGAGCCGAGATGCAGCCAGGCTAGGTGGGGGACCGCTGGAAACCACACACATTAATTAATGGATGAAAGCAAAGATATGGCACCCTGTGCCAGAGCTACGTATGGTGTGAGCCAGTAAGTTTTTCATTATTTTTGTGTCACTGTCACAACTCCTTCTCAGTTAAGCACTAATAAAGGTTACAATCTCTGGCCAACTTCTAGAGCCTGTCCAATATGGTATACTTCAGCGGTCTGAAGATAGTGTCTATCTAACCAGATCACCCTTCACTCAGATCACGCTGAGCAACAGGCCTCCGTCATGATCAATATCCATTTCCTGCAGCGTCTGATTACAGAGCAGTGCACATATTGAACCAATGCTTCAGCAGTCTTTAACTGACTTTCATCTACACCTCCCACTGATTCCACAGCCAAAGAGAGAGACTCAACAAATCACATTAAACAAATGCTTTACCATCAATAGCAATCAATCGTCCTGTTAGCCGATAACATAGCATACATTTTGCAACCCCTTTATAAAACAGCCAGGCTCGGCGCAAAATTTGAAAATATTGATTTATTAAATTTCAGGATATACTGTAGTATAACTTTCACCAAATAAAAGTTTGCGAGGATCTTTACTATGAGATAAAAGGCGCCTAATGGTGAGAAAAGAACAGGTTGCATGTTACGCTCACCCAAAGTTGAGGGAGCGTCGTGCACTTGGAGATGGAACCATCCTGTCTGCCGAAGGGCTGGGCATCACGTGTCGTCCAGGAGACATCTTACGCACCTCCCAGGCTAAGGAGGTGGGTCTGGACCAAACAACAAGTTTCCAAAAAAAAAAAAAAAATCTTAAAAAAAAAAAAAAACACCCCCCCCCCTTGACCTAGTAGCCAAATGCAAGCCTGGCCCACACTGCTGCAATTTTGTTCAACATCTGATTCACCAGGAACAATCTGTGCGATAGATGAGGCAGAAGTTTCAAGTTGTCTTATTGATTAACAGTACACTTTAAATGAAGAAATTGGGAAGCAGCAGTGGCCGTTTAATCCCTTAGTCAATTTATGGTTACAGTGGTCATTGTGTTAAAGAGAAGCCAATAAACTGGTGGATCTCTTTGAATTAAAGCCAAGGCTATTGATCGACTCTGTTTGTGACTCCAAGCCAGGGACCAGACACTGGCACTTCCAGTTTCACCTCAGGGAGCAATTGTAAATGGGAAGAGAGAGTGAGTGAGACGAAGAGAGGACGAGAGAAATAGGGGAAAGCCGTAGATCACCTGTTCTGGGCATCAGTTTTTTCCAACTTCTCCTGAAGCTGGATCCAGTCTATGAGCGCTTTGAAGTCCCGTACATAGTTGTCCAACATCATCAGCACCTCCTGAAGACAGCAGTTATGATGGGGAGATTTAGATCAAACAGCAGACTACATGCATCACCTACAATAATGTGACAATGCACACAGCAATGTCCGTGTAGGTTTACAGTTGAAAATACGTTCCTGTAGTTGCAACATAAAGGCAAAAACAATGTCTACATTCAAATTTCCGCATTCATCACGCTGAAAACCTCAATGAATCATTCTGAGTATGATATAGGTGATGTGTGGCCGGCGAGACTTCTTTTTCATCTGAAGAGATGAAGATTTTTAAACCCTGATAACATTAAGATCATCCATATAAAGGCAATCGTTGAAGAGCACCGAGGAGGGGGAACTCACCCTAGCAATCAAAAATAATAATAATCATCATCACAAAGCAAGACTTGAAAACCAAATTCCATCTTTTCATCATTTTCATCATTCCCATAAGATGCTCTTATATCCCACTTGCTAAACTCCTATAAGTCTTACCTAGGTAGAGAAACACATGCAAATTATTAATATAAGGTTGAACCGTAAACAGCAGAGAAGGCTATAGCGGACACAAAACTGATGGCTCAGGCCCACCATCTGTACACAGAGGTGGCCACTGAGAGGTGGTGAGCTTTGGAGCCTTCTCCCAGAGCTCTAGTAAAAACGGACAGAGGTGATTGATAGGGAGCGTGGAGGGAGTGGTAATTGAGAGTAAAGCTTCACTGTGCTTTTAGTTAATAGACAAGTCAGGCCAATGAAGGATGTCCCCAGCAACAGGCCCGCTGATTAGAGCTGGTTAACAGGCGAGACCCTCCGCCTCGGCCCACTGTTCATTTGGTAATGAAGGCGGAGTCGAGGGGAGGCTTGCCGCTGCCCTGACAGACACAGACAGCGAGTGAAGGTGCTATAAAGCTCTGGCTCCCAACAGCATGTTAACAGGCACACTTACCTAAATACAACCTTCCCATAACATTTCATGGGGAATGACAAAACGCTTAAACCTGCCACAGACATGAGACCACAAAGGTGGATAGGCAATAAAAGCCTGTGGTTGCCACATTAGTCTTACTGGTTGGTATTAAACAAGGCCAAACGGATAGATTACATTTAATAACGCTAACCATCCAGTCTTACAACATCTAGTTACCATTGAATTTTCTGTTTATTTAATGTCAGCTCAGCCTGTTTGGGTTAAGTCTCCTATATTTGATTTTCTTTTTTTTTTTTAACAAAGTGTCTCAACTGCCTACAGGTGAAAAAAGGACACTAAAAGCCTTTCTTCCCTCCTGTGAGTGATGTGTCAAATAAATCAGGAGTCAGGCAGCGGAAAGAATAGTTGATAAGAACTAATTACACCTGGGGGCTGTAGATTAAAGACATGTGGGCATTTTTATGAAGCACATATGAATCATTTGAGTTGTGTACTATCCAAGAGGTGAACCGGTATCCTGTGGTTCTCCTTCAGAATTACACAACAAGCAGCTCAAGACACGTCTATATCAGCAAGCTTGCCCTGACAGAGAATTAGCCTGAGCTTCCTGACCAAGATTGTGTCTGTGCCCACAATTTTATGGGTAGAGAATGGAGAGTTGTTTGTATAAGAGCACACAATGCAGATTGCCCCCCCCGACTACACAGAGGGGGTTGTAGCTATCAGAGCACTCTGCTTCCTCCCCAGATAACTCCATCATCAATCAGTGTCCATTAGGCCTGAGCTGGGTGGGATGGGATAGGATAGGGATTAGGAGCGGCACCCAGCTGCCTTGCCATTAGGTGCAGTTGTGAGCAAAAAAAAAGAAGAAGAAGAAGAAGAACGCAGCACTGTGAGAACTACAGTCTGCTGCAGCCTCGGGTCTGACACAGATCAGCAAACAGTAATGCCGGCCACACCACAGAGAGTTGGGCTCCAGTAGGGAAAACATGCCAACCACACCACAGGGAGCTGGGATACGGCACTGACCGCAGGCCACCATAAGAACCATGCTCAGCATAATGCGGCATGGCAGAAGAATCAATAACAACACAGGCACGGCAACATGTGCCAGTGTAAACACCCAGGCAACATTGCAGCACCGACTCCGCCAATTACCACCTCCGGCAAAACAAAAGTCACTGCTTCATGCCCGACGTGGAGGATCGGTTATGTGAAGATTAGTTGCAGCTGGCTGAAAAGCAAGCTTGTTCACAGTCCTCTATTAAGTATGAAATCAGCGTCATGTCAAGGATGGAGGAAAAACCCACTCCGCTGTCCCCAAAAAGCATCACAACGTGTGATCGAATGAAAAAAAAAGAAAAAAGGAGTGGGACTAGCCAGGCTGTACTTCTAGTCAGGAAAAGGCTTTACAACCACCATAACACAAAGAATAAAGAAAATTACAGACATTGTAAACACATTCTGTCATCAATATTCCCTCCCTTCAGGCCGGGCTGCGAGAGAGTTCTGGGATAACTCTCTCACCAGCAAGCCTTAAGAGAGCCCCTCTGACATAAAGCAGAACTTCAGAAGAATGCTGGGAGGGAGACAGTTGGTAATGAGCTCAATAACCCCCTCCGGTGTTCATAAAGATTTCACATTTCAGTCTCCTCAGAGATATTTTACTAGTTTGTGCTGTCCACTGACCGCGAATATAAAAAGTTAAGATAATGATTTCACTGATACTGCATTTAAATCTTGTGATTAGATAAGTTTTTTTTGTTTTTTTGTTCAGAAGAGCCAACCTTGCACTCTACAACACTCTGGTCGGATTCACAGGTGACATAGATCTCGTCAACGGCCCGGCGCAGGTTGTCGAAAAGGAAAGCCCAGTAGCGCGCTCGCAGGTCCACCTTGCGTGGCTGCCTGGCTTTGGTCGGGCTCTTCTCTGGCCCCTTGTCCAGCAAGGCACCAGCTGTGCTTTTGCTTTCCACACCTGCATTCTGGGGAGACAGGGCACAATCAAACGCTGTGGTTAACGGGAGCGAAACTCATCACAGTGTGATCAGGTCAATATCATTTCCACCCATTACCCATACCGCTTATCCTACTCAGGGTTGCGGGGATGCTGGCACCTATCCCAGCAGTCATTGGGCGGCAGGCGCGGAGGCACTCTGGACAGGCCGCCAGGCCATCAAAGGGCCCACACACACACACACACACACACACACACACACACCTAGGGACAATTAAGTATGGCTGATTCACCTGACCTACATGTCTTTGGACTGTGGGAGGAAACCGGAACACCCGGAGGAAACCCACACAGACACGGGGAGAACATGCAAACTCCACAGAGAGGACGACCTGGGACGACCGCCAAGGTTGGACAACCTGGGGGCTCGAACCCAGGACCTTCTTGCTGTGAGGCGACTGTGCTAACCACTGCATCACCGAGCCACCCTCAATAATGTCATTTGCCAGTACTAAAATCACTTGCATTGTGATGTCTAAATTAGATAGGCATATGGTGCCCTCTAGTGCTTTTTAAACTCAATGACAACCCTGCAAGATGGTGGCAAGAGGCCAACTGGTTCTAAACCAGGCCCATTAAATAATGGGTGAATACGGTTGTTAACATACACAATGGCTGAAGCAAGAACTGTGAAGGCATTCACTCAACTATTGTGGGAACAAGATACAGCATGCATGTGCTTTCTGTGATAACACATCGCTATCTCTTTTTCTCCTTTGTGTTAGACCAACTTCACTTCAAAAGAAGAGACGAACTGGAAATGTTAGCATATAAAAGGATGATAGCTAAACTGCTAGCCATTACAGAAAACATCGGCTCCCACCCTCGTCAAGGCACACTGCCAAATCAGCGCAGCTCCATCAGCAACAGGCTGCTACAACCAAGCTGTAACACTGAACATGCACTACTTCATGTCCAATAAGCGCTATGTGCACTATTACAATATGTGCAACATGTCTCATAGTACTACTCATTTTTTAACGTATTCTTAGTTTTCCTTTTTTTGCAAGTTTCATCTCTTTTTTCTTTTTAAGATTTACAGTTTCCATGCACATTTTTTCCATACACAATCAAAACACATTTTTCTGTGAATATGGCTGCCTTTTCTCTATACTCTGTAGGCCCGGGTAGCTAGTCAAGTATTTTAAATTATATTGTATTTCATGTACTGCATTCGTGGTCATTGTCTTCTGCACTGTTAACGTCTGCTTGCTTCGACACAACTCAACTTTCCTTTGGGGTTGGACTGCGTCATCTCATCTTATACCCACCTTGTTCTTATTCCGATGTACCCCAGAGTTGACTCTCTGAGCCCTCGGATTACTGCTGGAGTTGTTTTTGGCCTTTGCTATGAAGTAAAGAGAGGAATGGAAAAAAGTCATACCCAATACCTGTTGAAAGAAATGCTCTGGCCAATGAGGTGGCAAGCAGCATAGTCTTTATAATAATCTTGGGCATAAACTGGGGCGTCCGGGTGGAGTGGCGGTCTATTTCGTTGCCTACCAAAACGGGGATCGCCGGTTCGAATCCCCTTGTTACCTCCGGCTTGGTCGGTCGTCCCTACAGACACAATTGGCCGTGTCTGCGGGTGGGAAGCCGGGTGTGGGTGTGCGTCCTGGTTGCTGCATTATCACCTCCTCTGGTCGATTGGGGTGCTTGTTCAGGGGGGAGGGGGAAGAAGAGCGTGATCCTCCCACGCGCTACGTCCCCCTGGCGAAACTCCTCACCGTCAGGTGAAAAAGAAGCAGCTGGCGACTCCACATGTATCGGAGGAGGCATGTGGTAGTCTGAGGGGGTGGAGCAGCAACCGGGACGGCTCGGAAGAGTGGGGTAATTGGCCGAGTACAATAGCTTGTTTGCAGTCACGCGATTCTGATGACGCGCGAGATTCAGATGGAGGGCAGGGAGTGAAAAGCAGAATGGACGAGATGGAGCTAGTTTAGCCCGAACTGTGCTAGTTTAGACGATATTATGAGAGAAAGGTATAAACAGAAAGTAAGATATGTTGGACATGATCCTTATGTTATGAAGAGTGATTTTTTTGACGAAGTGGTCACTGCACACACGCGCGTTATCCGACTCTGCTCCTCCCGGCCGCAGACGACGGTTCGCAAGCCTTTTTTTTTCGCCGTTTTCGGTCAATTTCTTGCATTTTTTTCCCCCCTCATGAGCAACAACTTTTGGTACTCAATAAAAACTCCTTGTGGTTACTCAGTTAATGACGCCAAACACAGGCATAACGAAAGTTTGTGATAGTGCTTCCTATGTAGATAATCACTTCCTGCCCTCCATCTGTAGTTCGTGACATCATATGAAAACAACCTATTGGGGATAGAAAAAAAAGGGGGGGACCCCCAAACAAATAAATAAATAAACCAACAAACAAATAAATAAACTTGGCATAAACTAAACCCTTTTTCTTAAAAACATAAAGCCTGCAGAATGAACCAAAGCTCTGGTGACTGTATACACATGCTCACCAACGGGAAAAAGCAGCAGTCTTATATAACAGCAATGAAATGACCCAAACACCAACCATGCAAGTGGGAATGACCGTGAGAGCAAAAGCAAGAAAAGTGAGGGGGTGAGGAGTGAATGTGTGTGTGTGTGTGTGGGTTGAGGCGGGGGCAGATTCTCAAACTGCGCGGACCCAATAGAACTTTACTTTGGAATATTGCCAATGCAGAAAAGACCACTGTGATAAATGCCAAACACAAGAGTTATTATGGCAACCACAGACGTTTTTCTTTTGATTCTGCTTGTGAGCTATCAGAGAATTGGAACCATTAGGTTGCAAGGATTGTCCAGTAACGACACAGATGATTAAACAGTCTACTTATCTAACCCTAAATCAGAGGGAGTCAAATAACTGACGGTTAGTAGAAGAGAAAAACTGTTAAGTACCCCATAGCTGCTCTTAAGATTTTAACTATATCTTTACAGGGTTTATCAAAATAAATTGTTATGTGAGACAAGAGATGACATTTTGCCATAGATGTTATGAAAGGGCAATGTCTGGATTGATATTACCTTGGCATCTCACAACAGCCAGTCTTTGTCAAGACCTAGACAAACGACTTCACTGCTCCCACTAACCCAATGTCCAAATTGGTAGCACTCGCCACAGGTGAGATGAAGACCTAGACAATAAAATTACTGAACTCTACCTATTCTGGTAACTACATTGTAAACACCTGATGGGACAGTAATAATCAGAAACCTGCACCGTGCCAGACAAACATTGCACAACACAACATCCACACAAAGGTTCACTCCACTGTTACCACAAGCGATGTTGTGTTTGAGAGGGCAAGTGGGGAGAGCACGTCTGTGTTTGTAAGTATGAGGAGAAAAACAGCTAAGTTTTGCTCTGAAGTCACAGACCTTCCTCCTCTTTGTTCTCCAGTGGGACACTCCAGGCGATGAGGTTCCGAGCAGCACGGCCCTCCTCTGCCACTATCTTCCTCACCTTGTCATGGCTGTTGGATCGCTGGAAGGATGCCTGCACGAACAACAAAGGATGCATTCACCCCATCTGCGGAAAACCTTTTTTCTTTTTCACCATTAGTGCTTTGTTGATACACACTTCAAAAACCGACAAAAGAGATGCTCTTGAACAGAAGGGAGTGATGGGACAAAGGTCGTGAGCTGGGTTCAAACCCGCAATGCGCCATTGTTTTTTGGGCCAGATGATGCACCCATTATAAGAAATGCACTCACAGTAAGTCTATGGGTGAAGTAACCGACAGGAAAAAGCTAGAGGCTTTGTACCCAGCATGCATTGTGGTTGACCTGCATATTCCGTATGCATGGGTAAACCTCACTGTGAGCGGAGAAAAATGTCGTCATTTTATTAGTCATATCCTTCACCTATGAGACACATGCGCGCTCTAAAAATAAGTCATTGGCATACTATAAAGACCACGGAGCATTCAGATGCTTGATCCATCAAATATTCGCTAAGTAATCCGAGTGCCTTTATGTCCAGCTCTAGTTAGTGTCAGCTGACCAGTCCACCCCCCCCCCACACACACACATCCTCACCATCCCCATTTCAGAAATAAACAGTGTCACATCAGTGTTGTCTCAAAGCTCATACAGAAATGCTAACCACAACCTTGTGAGGAATAAGGAAGAACAACCTGCAATGTGTATTATTATGCATTCTCAGTTAGATGTTCTATAACTCAAAACATACTGAGTTCCGGTAATCTGGTGGCCAAGTGACACAGAAGCTGATGCCTTGGCAATTATCACACCAGATCTTCAACTCACTGTATTTTCATTCGTAAAATAATAGCCTGTTGAATTATTTACCATTCCAAGAGAGCCGACACCAATTCTTTTCTGGGTAAACCATTAGATATGGCTTTAGACTTGCCAATGCAAATTTTACTTGACAGGGCTTCTCTTGAAAGCAACAGAATTTGGGCGCAAGCCATTCAATTGGTCTTCTTTGATATCTCAGGGGAAAAGTTATTCAAATACACAAGCGATCCAGCATTTGAGTTTGAATAAAAGCTAAATAACATATTTCTCTTCAACACCTTCAATTAAAACAAATGTGCCTACGTAATGACATATTTCACATCCAAGATAATGCCGGGCTATTATACTTAGCCCTAGGCTTTAGGGCTAGGAATCAAAAGGTACTCCCTGATTCAATATTACAATAATGAATGCCAACTCCATACATAATGCAGTTTTTCAAATGTCACGATATTATAAGTATTGCCATTCAATATTATGATATTTTAAGGCTTCATCCCCTCTTATGTACAGTAAAATGTGAAGAAAGCTACAATGATCCAAAGAGAATGTTCCAAGAAAAAAAATTCAAGCTCAGTGTATTACAAAAGCTAAAAACATGAGCTTCCTTGAGTAAACATTAGAATAATTCAAATTCAAACATTCAGAGAAGTAGAAATCATTAAAACAAACCTCTTCAGAGCATCTGGCAATTGTGTGTCATCATTGCAATTCAGGGGAAACAGTGCAATATTAAAATTGTAACAGCTTAGTTCTGCAATTTTGCACTGAATCAACCCCCCCCCCCGCCCCGCCCCCTGCCCCTACAAGGCTTATGTAAAAATCCCATGTAAAAAGTCAGAGTAGCATTACAGGTTAAGTGCATGATGTGAATTTGGCTCACTAGATTTTACATATGCATAAACAGCATGTAGTTAGTGTTCTGGTCTGCTACTACTCAGTGTCCCAGGGGGAGATATCCAGCTGACCTACTTTTAGTGAGTAAAATTCTTTACATATAGAGTATCTTAGGCGTCATCCTCTGCAGAGAAGGACAACTACAAAGATAGCTCAGGACATAAAATGATTTAGGCCTCACTGAAACAGGCTAAAGCAACCTTGTCTGGTCACCAGTATACCAATCCATCTCATTACAAACTGTAAGTATTTACTCTGCATTTCCTGAGCTTGGCGGCCATCAAGAGGCAAATGATTATTGTGGAAAGAACTTGCCTAGACTATTCACGACTGATGGCTCACTGTATGCAGCAGCCTGACGCAGAAAAGGCTTTACAGCAAGGCTCGCTTGATCCACTTAATCAGCTACAGACAACCTGTCACCTGTGCTACTTTGTAGAAGAATGCGGTTTCTCTTGAAGCAGTAACTCTCGCTTTAAAATGGCACCGAACTTTTGCCATGTTCTCCGCCAACCGATCTTTTACCATGCATAGAACAGAGTTAATGTTCCTGGATTGTGCTGGCTGACAGAGAAGAGGTGTAGGGTTTCTGTTCTAAAAGGTTTGCAAACAAGACACATGCTGCAAGACTTTGGGTGAAACGTAGTCCGTTAAGATAGACAGAGGGAAAGTGAAAGATTAAAGTTACATACAGAATAGAAGTAGAGTCTGTAGGTAGGTTCTTCTTCATTATCCTCTCCTGACATACTTTTGCAGCCCATGTCAGACAACCTGTTTCCCTTCGCTGGCATTGCCACTTGGGCAAGGTGACATCGTCATCTGACAGCAGGACCAAAATAGATTCCTACTGTGCAGCTCGCACTGCTATAGCAACTTGCCCAGCTGTGTCAACTCCTCCACCAATGGCGTTTGAAAGAGACAAGTGTTCAGTAGCTTGCCAGTTCTTTCAAAACGACTGCTCATTCCGTACCTCTGTCTGTAATCTAGCCTGAGCCTTCAGCACTCTGCTGAGTTAGCGGCCACCCTTTGGGCCTGAGCCTCTGCCTGCTGCTGTCCGTCTGCCTGCCTGCCTGCCACTCCGCTCTGCTGTCCGCTGCATACAGCTTCCCGTGTTTACAGCGTCTCCCCTCTTCACTCCTCGCTCTGCATCAGAGCCCCCCTCTCCCTCGCTTGCTCTTCTTCTGCCACAACGCTGCTGCGCAGTCATGTGCACACAGTTGGCCTGCTGCTCAGCCCTCACACTCTGTTGCCAGCGATGAGAGAGTGTAGCTGCAGGCTGGATGAGTGTGCTAATGAAACCCTGGCTGTGCATTAGCCACATAGGCTGATGCTCTGAATGTGATGTGACTTGGCAGCCAGTGACTCATACACTGCTCGGGGGACAAAACCCAAATCCACATGGTTTCACTGGATGAAAGCGGTAAACACTACCACACCCACTCCTACTTCTTCTGGGAAGAAGTTCAGACAATCTCAGAAGAAAAGAAAAAAACAAACCCCCGAAGAAGACTTTACATACAAGGGTATTACAGGAATCATTACTTCATCGTCGAAATGACGCTCTACTGCGGTGCATAGCAATACTCTGGTACACCAGGCCAGCATCTTCTCATGAAGGATGATGCGCTGAAGGATGCTTTTTGAGAGTGGTTCGCCATGGAAGATAAGTCAAACGGACTTCCCAGAGGGAGCGGCTGGAGCCTTGACTCTCAGGCCCACCTTGGACAATTCACCCCCAGATTTGCCATCTTTACTGGGATTGGAGGAGGAGGGGGGGGTGAGGCTGCCCTTTTAGCTACTGAATCAAAACGTAACGGCGCTGTGGCTAGCTGAGGGTGCGTGTGGGTGGGTGTCGTGGGCAACTTTTTCAGTCAGCTGTTGTGTTCTGGTCGTTATCGACGACCCGTTACGTCGGGGCTTACCTTCAGAGCGGTTAGGGACGTGTTCCTGCTCTTGCCTCCTCCATGCGAGGAGCCCGAGCTATTGCTACCGGACCTCTCTCTCCCGTCCCCGCCTTGGCCAAGTCTCGCACCGATTCGGTGTTGACCGGCGCCACGCCGTCGTCCATCGTGGCGATTATCTTTTGACATCGACCCAAGTTCAGTGCACCGCTCGGCGTAAACGGAGATTCGGCCGTCAGCGGACAAAGTTGCCTTGTTCGCTGAGTTGATGGAGAAGAAACATGTCGAGACGGATGACAGCGAGGACAACCTAATCCCAAGCAGGAAGTGCCGGCTTGATTCTTGACAGGCGGTACGCTCGACCAATGAGCGCGGTGCGCAGCGGCGACGGAGGCCCCATCTACCCAATCACGCGCATTTGCGATGCGGGGGTCAAAGGGTGGGATACGCCATGGGGCGGGACTCTAACGCTCTACCATGGCAACCATTTAGGTAGGCGGGACGGTGGACTGTTTTTCTTGTGTGCGGCTCCGACAACTTTTCACGGTACCGTAAAATTATCTTCTGTTTCCAGAATAGACTTTCCCCTACCCCCGTTTTTTACACTTTTATCCCGCATTGGGCTCCTTTAGTTGTATCGCTCTCGAACGAGGCAGTCTCTGTTTGTTTTCGTTGGCGTCGTCGGTGTGCCGTAAGTCAGTGTCCCCACGTTCACTGATAAAGGTCCCTTTCCACACTTGAAAGTCCAAACCCAAATGATTAACCATTCTCCCTTTGCCTCAGCTAGTTCAATTTGGAGTTTACGACTTCATTTGCTGTGCTTGTTTGGCCAGTTAGCCGGGCTTAGCAATAGTTAATAGTTTGGTATCGTTTTCTAGTCCCGCAAGGCTGCTTACTGTTCACTCTGTGCTCCCCTGCAGATGGCATCCTCCACAGTGGTGACGTTGGCGTTGCTGGTAATGCAGCTCCCCTTGGGGAAAAGCTCGCACAAGCATCTTAACGAAGGTCATTATGTTGACGAACAGCACAATCCTGAACATGACGTGAATGTTCTGCTTGGAACAAAGGTTGTTAAATGTTTTGTCTGCATCACCTTAATTGTCAGTACTGTGCCACCCCTTGCTCCATCGGTTTCTCCCTGACCCCATCCCTCCTTTGTTCCATGCATTTGTAGAACACGGAGGAGATGAAGAAACTCAGCCCGGCAGAGCAGAAGACAAAAATGATGGAGATCGTAAAGAAAATTGATAAAAACTCTGACAATTTGTTGACTGCAGGTGACATATTTTGCTGTCGTCGTGACCAAAGATGCTTTCACAAAATACAAACATCGGTCAGAGAAAAATTGAATGTGAGTAACTGAGACATCGCTTGCTCAATGCCGTATTGTTCCTTAATATTTTCTATATCTTAATTACAGAGGAGATCACTTTGTGGATCCAGCGCGTCTATAGAAAATATGCTCTAGATGATGCAGAGGAACAGTTCCCTGGCTACGACAAAGACGGAGATGGTGCGGTATCATGGGAAGAATACAACATTGTTGCCCACGAGCAGCTCATTCACTTTGATGACAATGCTGTTCTTGAAGACCCCGAGCAAGAGTCTCTTAGATATGTAAGCGTTCTGTTGCTGTGCCTCCTTGAAATTTACATTTTATAGCAGGCCATGGTCTGTATCATCTATATTATCTTCACTTTGACTGTTATTCCCCTTAGCTCCACTTGAAGGAGAAGAGGCGCTTTGATTACGCTGACGTGGATGGCACACCAGGACTTAATGTGACAGAGTTTCTGGCCTTCACACACCCATCGGAAGTGGATCACATGGCTGTAAGACTGTTTTAACACAACTGTGTGGCTTTTACAAATGTGTGGTTGTTTATTAATACTATTATAATGCTACTGAGTAGCATTCTGCCTGCTTGTGGCTTGTAAACACCTCTTGAAAACTTGGCCCTTCCTTCCTGGCACAACTAGATGCAAAGCCTACGACTCCACACTGCTTTTCATTCCCATCCACCCTTTCAGTGGTCGCCAGTAATGGAAAGCCAACCCTAGATTCACTTTAGTTTCAGAGCAGGCCTTTGCTGCTTAGGGTTTAACCTCGGTATAATTTCATTTTTAAGGTCTTGTGTTCGCCATTATGTATCATTTCAGCTGTAACAAACTGTCACACTCACTGACCACTGCAGTTTCAAATAATCATGCTCTCACAAGTAGTGGTATTGATTGCAGGAGTTGACTGACAGACCCACTGCTAAAATGTTGTCAGCCAGAAATGTCTCAAACTTTCAAAAAACTAGAGTACACACAGAGGGCAGGGTCTCTTTAGACACAGTCACTGACACAGACTTCCAGTGGGCCATAAGTAATGATTGATAAGTTTATGCTACTTTAGCAGGGGAATCCTACTTAGATAAATAGTTCAAAGGCATCTGTACATCAATACATCTATACAATGTGAATGTACTCTTTGCATCTCCTGGATTATAAACGGATGTTCCACCTTTTCCTTAAAGGATTTTGCCATTGAAGATGTTTTGAGTGACTATGACACTGATAAAGATGGGTTCATCAGTCTCAGTGAATTCATTGGAGATGTTCGTAGTCATGGTAAGGCTGGGGGGGTTGATGTTGAAATACACTATCAGAGACAGCTGTAGTTGGGGATTCATACAATATTCCCTCTCCATGCATAACAAACATGTTTTTTTTCTTCTTTGTAATGAGATGGGAGTGCCCCGTCTCAGTGGGAGATTGAAGAAACCGTGCGCTTTAAAGATCTTTACGATCAAGATAAGGACGGCAAGTTGAATCGAGATGAGCAGCTCCGCTGGGTTGCACCAAATAGCTATGGTTCAGCAAGAGAAGAGGTGAGGAGCAATTGCTCTAAAATAATCCATGGTCTTTTGTCTGGTAATTGTTTGTAGTGGAAGTTAGGTGTCAGTAAACACAGCTAACACTTCGATATTTGTTGATTTTGTGTTTGTTTTAAATATCTTGGTCAAAGTTTGATTGGATCACCTCCCTGAATTGTGTGAGTTAGAAAGGCCTGTAAACCAATGATTGCTGCCTAATCCTTTACTTATTATTGCCTTGTCATCAACAGGCTCTTCATCTCATCAAAGAAATGGATCACGATGGTGACGGGCAAATCTCAGTAGCTGAGGTTTTGAGAAATCAAGACACATTCATGAACAGTGAAGTGACGGACTATGGTAGACAGCTGCATGTATCACATGATGAATTGTAACTTCAACTTGTACATGCTGGATGGTTCTTATTCATGTTCATAAAGATTGAATAGTTTATTTGCTGTATTAAATTTTATTTGAAGCTTTTTACGAGTTGCATGTTCCTCAAGTAGACTTAATTTTAGCCCTAAACATTTAAGTATGGAATTGATTAATATATTCAGTTGAATTATTTGACGTTCATATGTTCCGAAGAGGGTCAGGTGGGCTGTGCAGAAGTGCTGACAAACATTTTGGGCCAACTTTCTTGTGATTTAATTCAAACAATCCAGCTGGGTTTTTTTTATCAACCATTTCCGGGTTTGATAAAAGTCCAGAGTGAAACAAGTCTCTGATCGAATTCATTCTCAGCAAATCTGACTCTCTGCTCTGCATCTGTGTTAGAATAACAAATTTGCCCCACCATCATGCCTAGTTTAGGCTACTATGTTTACTAGCTATCAGGTGGCTGATGGGTAAAAACACTTTAGCAAAATGATAGTCAAATGCGATATTTGTGGGGAGGTCCTCACAAGCAAAGGAGGAACTGTCCCCTGCTAAAACATGTCGCTGCGTCCCATTAGATGAGAGAGTGGCATCTGTTCGACACAAAGTCGAGTGATTTCCAACCTGTGACAATCAGTGCAGTTCATTATCAGGATATACACAGCCAACTCGGCGATGTATTTCATTGAAGTTTACTAACTATATATATATTTTTTTCTTTCTTTACACATTATATCAATTTTAGCATATCATGCAACAACAGCTATCTAAATATCCAGCCTGAGTGCCGGTATATTAGTATTGTTCATTATATATCTTCCAGATATGAACACTTTGTCTAAAATATTCGATAAGGGATTATGAGTTGAAATGCATTTGGGCCCCAGGCCCAATTCAAACTGACCTGTCATTCCCTGCTATCCATAGCTGTCAAATCTGAAAAACCCATCAGTGTCGGTGTTAAGTTTATGGAACACATTTTATGATGTTATTGCATGCAAATTAAGATTGCAAACAAAATTTGCATTGCAAAGTTTATTAACTACAAAAAAAAAGATCCATGATCAGAAGTAGAGACCTCTCAAACTCAAATTTACTTTCTTCTTTTGAACAACTGCAATCACATGTTAATATTTATTTTATGTTCTTTACATGCGACTACAACTTGCAGTAACCTTTTCGTTTGACCACCAGTTGGTAATGGAGCGGTGCTTGCATTCATGGGATTTGTGTTTCTGGGTGCTCTGCTGCACTTCTACAAAGTAAGAGGCACAGCATCATAGCATAAGCGCTACAAGTACTTTGTCGTGACAAATGGATTAATAATTTAATCCACCTGAGCGATATATTCAGATGGTTACCTACTTGTTACGACTTGACTAATTAACCTGCATCTATGCCTCAATCCATCCCTGACCTGACCAAAAGAAACAGGCAGAGCCACCGCAGTAACCGGACCATGACGCCCACCTCACCCTGTAACTCTCCACTATAAAGTTTTGTTCAGGGAAGGCACTTGCAAATAGTGGGAGAGCAAACTCAAACCCAGAAATGCAAATACAAATCTGATGAAATGCAGTATCACCTCATGAATTTACTTGACTTCATCACCATCAGGCGGTCAAATGAAAAGCCTGTGAGAGTAACACAGTGAAAGCATGACTATGAGATTGCCTGTGTTTGGATGAAGAAAGCAGATTGAGTTTGGGAGGTTTGCAATTTTGATGGAAGATCTTTTTTTTTCATACTTATTATGAAAAAAAAACGTAGGTCGTCAAATTTTGTTTACCAACATCATTTCTTTGCATTTTAATGAGCTTGGAAGATTCATTCCAGAGTATTGGCTTCAGTACTCTCATTCATATGTTTTATTGAAAATTGGTCTTCATAATATTATATGCAGACATGATTTTGTAGTTTTGTAGAAGACTGGAAAATGCCCATGGACCTTTTTTTTTTTAATTGTAGGTATCTTATCAAAAGCCAAATGACATGACGTGGTTACGTGTGATTCCAGATTGGTTGTGGTTGCTGATGACACATTGCAGCTCTTCCTCGTTCAAGTCAAATCAGTAGTCGATGATGTGTTTTGGGTGCTCATTTCCTGAGTGTCGTGATCTGTTTCACTAGGACCAACTACCAGCTTGCTTAACAGCGGTGCTCCGTAAAGAGAAGTGGACTGTTAAATATGACTTTACAATTCAAAGATGCCTTTTGGGTGAGTTACTGTGGTGTTACTAATTTATTTGCATCCTCTGATGTTTGTGTTCGTCACGATAGCTGAGGCTGCCACAACCTTTGAAAGAACGATTTGCACAGACTACGGTGAACACAGTGTTGCTTGGACGTTTTCATTCAAAAGCAACATTTTTTTCCCAATACCCTCTCTCCATCATTGTCAGTGATACTGTATATATTTTGTAGAAACGGTATTTCCCGGCTCACAATTCGCCAACTGACTTTTTAACCTACTGGTTTTGGTGTGCGTTTTCAAAGCTTTGCCACGTTTCCTTTCAACTTCCTTGCGGTGTCCACTGGGTTGGAACTGTTGTTGCTATGGTAGAGGCCGTCAGGGTGTTACATATCAAATTGTCTCAAGTACAAATGTTTCATTTTTGGGTCGTGGATGAATGAGTCTCCATTTAGATCCGGAGCTTTAACAATTGACACATCTATGTCTTCATAAGGCATTGGTGTAACGTGCACACTGAGAGGTTGAGTGAAGTGGTTTTGCAATATACTTCCCCTCTGTTCTCGATTTCCTGTGTAAGGCTATTCTCACCTCTGTTTGAGCTTTTGATCTTTTTCCTTGCCTCGTAAGAAATCTAATCTACAAATCTCCCGACAGCTTCTGGGTTGATTTGCATGGGAGGGTCCAAACAATAACCCCCTTCAAACCTTTGCAAATGAACCCGCAGTATGTTTGTGTTATTACTTCGACACTTTACCCTGTATGCAGTGGTATCAATTAAAAATTCCAGCCCAAGTAATTTCTTGTTCCATTTATATGTTTGATCAAAATTTAAAATGCCACTCAAAGCCGCCTCACACTTTGGTCACTTGAGTTTCCAGCAGTCATTTTCCTTGTGTGCAGTTACAGAGGTTGCCTCGTTGAGAAAGGCCAAACCACCTACTTGCTGTTGTTTCAGTCAAGGCAGAGTTGCTTGTCAAAGATTCCTTCCAAACTGACACATCCACACTATAAATAAGTCATTTACCTATGAGGGGTGCTGGCATAAAAATACAACTTGCCATGGATGTTACTGATATTATTAACTATGGTTTGATCATTGTCTACAAACTACATTGAGAAGATACTACTACCATGTGGAATACACAAAAGTTAACTTTTTTCCCCCCTCACATTGGGCACGCATGTTAGATACAGATCATACGCATAATCTAGACTCCTGTGCAACTGGATTAAGAACATTTCAGTTTAGTGACCCGCTCAAGGTTATCTTAGCAAGATGAATTGCTCCCGCCGAGAGTGAACCTGAGAACTTGGGATGGTCTCCTTAAAGGCAAGGCTACACTGCCACATGTGTAACGGTGTCACTGTAACTCAAGACAAACAGTCAGGATGTACGCTTGATTTTTTTCACGTACATTTTAATGATGTAAATTCCAGCTCAAACTCGCAGTGTAAATGTAGCATTATGATGGAGCACATGGTCAGTTGGTAAAGGCATGCTACTTTTGGGTTCTAGGGGCTGGATTTTATCAGCAACATAGGGTATGAGACCATAGTCCAAAGACTCAGTGATGGCCGACGGACCTGCAAGGACATGGAAGAACTCTTGAAAATGAGGTTGGTGTCCATTAATCAGTACACAAAGATAACCCTCCGTCAATGTGGTTCAGCTGCATAAATTGTCTTCTATGCAGGGCATCAGCAGAGGAAAAATATGGCAAGGAACTGGTCACAATTGCACGCAAGGCGGGTGGTCTCTATGAGATCAGGTGAGAGTTACATCTGTGTGCATTTGAGCATGAAGCCTGTGTCACACACGCACACAGGAACTTGTGCAGTTTTGATTGCGTCTTTAAATTGCATGGACCGTGATTCAAAGTTTCACCGTGACGGTGCAATAAAATGTTTTTTGACTGCATTCGGTGACCGATAAAATCATTTGTCATTATATTGAATATAGGGTATTCATTAGTTGTTATAGGAGGGCTATTTAAAGCATCCATAGCATGGTTTTAAGCTAGATGCTTATAAATAATGTGTTAGGAGGAAGAGGGTTCAGAGTGCATTTATTTAATTTTATCCAATATTCCCTGTAAAATGTATTGATCTATAAACGATCTATAACCACAACCAGTTAGCCAAATACGGTAACATTTGTTTATTTCCCCTATTTTCCAGCACTCTGACTGGCTATTGTGTGCAGCCAACCATAAAGCGGAATCACATTTCCAGCAATGCGTTGCAGCCAAGTGGCAAATAGGTTGCAAGCAATTTCCCAGAGTGACACACAAAGTAATTCAGGAGCAATTTAAGTGCACACATTGTGTGCTGAAGGGTCACTGTGTTGCACAGGTTTAAGTATGTAGTCTCTGTGTCTGAGCAGGCCTCAAGTGTGGGATTATTCAATTGGGATTACTCAAGAATGCGTGTGCCGTTCTTCAGTCTCCCCTCTAAACGTTGTTCATGTTGTTTTTGCAGCACTTTAAGAGCGTCCTTTGAGGGAGTGAGAACACGTATGTATGAATAATATTTCAGCCTTATTTTTCTCCTCGTGTATTGGTAAAGCTCAGCTTGTTCTTGGTGTGTTTCACTGTTTAGCCTTTTCGCAGGTGTTTCATGCATATCTTCAGGCCATATTTAAGACATCTGTACGAGCGAAAGTCTGTGTTGTTGTTTAGAGATGGAGAACATTGGGAACCTGCATGTCCAGCTCTCTGGGCTGCTGAAAGAGGAGCTGAAGAGGATGGAGCTGTTTAGAGAGCGGCAGAAGGAACAGAGGAAAAGGGTGCGAGCACAAGGTTTCCTTTATTTCAACCAGTGGCAAGTGGCAGAAATTTTAACTTTATCAAGTGAAATGTTTTTCAGGAGGGTTTTAATAATCCCACATGTTCTTTTTCAACCAGATTAATACTTACTGTATTAATCCGGTTTATTATTAATTGCACTTATTGTAAGTCGCTTTGGATAAAAGCGTCGGCTAAATGGCTGTAATGTAACGTATAATAACGAGATTTGGGACACAGTGCGAGGTTGGATAAACGTGTCGTAGACTTCAACATGCTTTTCTTTTTTCTTTTCTTTTTTCAGTGTGAAGTACTCATGGAGAAGGTGCAGAAGACAAAAGTCACTCTGTATAAGAAGACAGTAGAGGTGTGTAGCCCGCAGTCTGCCTTATTTGAACGGCACAAATGGTCCTCAGCATTCAACCACAGTGTTTTATCCTTCCTGTTGGTAGCAAGAACATGTTTATTATTATCACTCATATATTTTCGTAATGTGTGTGTGTGTGTGCTGTTAGTGTGTGTGTGTTAGTTAGCGTAGATAGCGGGACCAAAAACTAAAACACTTATGATCCTAATTCTTTTTGGAGGTGGTAGGTATTGTCCCAGAGAGTACGGGGAAAATCCCAGAAAATTAAAATTATGCATAATTATGCATAAATACGCAAAATATGCATTTTTCTAAAAATGGCTAAAAACCACTTTTCTCGGCATTTCAGAGGATTCTGAGCATTTGGGGGGAGGGAGTTGGAGTGGGGGGGGGGGTTTAGGGGCAGGGGGAAGGCGGTTAGCTGGCAGGATGAAGAAGAGGCAGATTTAGACTTGTGGATAACCAAACCGCTACATTGTAGCGGGGTTCTTCTAGTGTTCTTATATTTTCACTTTCATATAACCTTTACCCTCTGCTAGTCAATGGGACAAAGTCATAGTGGTAGCATTGAGGCGACACGATGGGCTACAATGGCGTACGACACTGGTGCGCCTCGGCGTGTATTCCACCGAAACCTTACCCCTTGCTGCTGAGGATGTGTACGAGGAAGAGGCTTCTGCAAGTTTTTAACAGACAGCCAAGCGTGACCGGGGCAAAAAGCATTACTTTGTCACCTCAGCTCGGTTTACCATAGTTGCGTCCATGTTTTACTTTTAATTGTGCCACTGTTATACAGGTGTCTCAGCAGAGCTGAGGTCACTAAGCCTGGTCCTAACTGCCAAATCGGTCTTTGTTAAAACAAGTTGGGGTTTTTGTTGTATTTTTAGAATGGACTTTACGCCAGTCGTGCACCAACTAAGCCTAGTAGTCGTAACTACATCCGGTCTTGGCGACGCGCGTCCATGCGAACGCGTGCGTTGCTAGGATACCTTCCATTTACGTCAGCTTCCTTCGATCGACTTTTTGCGATTGCTAAGATACATTTATTTTAACGATCTGCTAATTTGTAGCTCACCATTTCTAATTTGTGGCAACTTTATAGAGGATTGTAGAACCTGATAATGTAATAAATTCCCAATAATGTAATAACCCCGATAATGTAATAAAAAAATCTGCTCTTGAGTCCATTGAAAACGCAATAAAACCTGATAATGTAATAACTTCCTGATAATGTAATAAAGTGCATGTCCCAATAATGTAATAAACTTTTTACCAATAATGTAATAATGTGTTACATTAACGGGACGTTATTAGGGTTTAGGGTTAGGGTTAGGGTTTAGGGTTAGCTATGATATATAGTTTATTACATTATCGGGAAATGCACTTTATTACATTATCGGGAAGTTATTACATTATCAGGTTTTATTGCGTTTTCAATGGCCTCAAGTGCATTTTTTTACTATATTATCGGGGATGTATTACATTATCAGGTTCTACAAGGATTAAAAAAGTAAATTTAACGGACATTGAAAAGAAAATTAATGGAGCTGCACAGCCAGGACAAGGAAACGCTGACTGACGAGCTGTCCGACCTAATAACAAATAGGAATTAAGGGAGGCCATAAATGATTGTTTGTGTAAACTACTAATAAGACACGTTAGCCCCTAGCTAACGGGTCTGACCCTTTAGCTGAGCGGTTAGCCATGTCGCCTTGTGGTGCAGTACACCCCCGTATCGAATCCCGCACCGGGCAACAAAATAACCGGTTACAGTGGTTTACACAGACGTTGTGTTTGTTTTCTCACATGCTACGTGTCGTTTCTCTTCCAGTCCAGACGCGTCTATGAGCAGCGTTGCAGGGAGGCGGATGAGGCAGAGCAGTCTGCAGAAAAGCTGAGCAGCACCGCCACAGCCACACCCAAACAGACCGAGAAGGTGATCACAACACAACACCTGTACCCCACCGGCCTGCTTCCTCAACCCTGTGCCACGTTTCAAAGCCATGCCCGTGCTCCGGATTTAACGAGGAAGACATTCAAAATTTACATAATGTGTGCTGATTTAAACAATGTCACTGAAAAGGTTACGGAGAGAAATGTACTGCCTTTAATGCTTTTCACACAATCGTAGGAATAGAGGTGGTGGCGTGCCTTCTTAGTAATGTCTTTTCTTTCCCCTTTTTTTTTTTAGTTGCAAAACAAATCTAAACAGTGCAGAGAGGCTGCAGTAGAAGCCGGTAAGAGGAAGTGAGCTGGTGTGTTTTGCTATTTTTTTGTTTGTTTGTTCTTGCACTGCAAAGGACATATCTGGGCTTGCCTGCACTTCTGATGGACTGAAACATAAAAGAGTTACAAAGGAGAGGAAAAAAAACACTGCCGCAGTATTGCTGCTGTTTTCACCTTAGCAAATGCTGAGGTTTACCAGAAATTGTCATTGGTGGTCATTTTCACTTCCTGTTTTAGTAAAAATAGCTGAAACCAAATTTATCTATACAGGCATGGTTGCTGAAGATCATAAAGACACAGTTTGGGTCACATGTAAAGGGTACAATGAACCTTTAATCCATAACATAGCGTGTGAGACATCTATGCTTGTGGATTTAAGTTAAAAGTAATATTTAATTCCTCTGCAGAAAAGCAGTATTCGTTGAACGTTGAGCAGCTCGACAAGATTCGTCAAGAATGGGAATCCACACATGAGAGCACATGCGAGGTAAAGTGAGACACTATAAACTGCCCGGAGAGTTGAATCACTTCATCTGGACGCAACATTTATTGGGAGAAACATCTTGCTGCACGCTCAATAATCCAGGTAAGAAAATGAAAGGTTGAGTCAGCTGATCTGGATACAACGTTTATTGACAGATACATGTCATCACTCACAGATGAGTGATGAACCTTCTTTGATAGTGGGAGAAAAGTTTAATCGCTCGTCTGAGTGACTTTGTCAGTCTCAACTGACTGCAGGTATCCCCACCCTTATAAACAATACAGTGGCATAACAACCGAAAACAACTACCGGCTACATATGCAAATTACTGTGGCCCATAGGACGGGTCAAGTCAATTTTATTTGTATAGCCCAATATCACAAATTAAAAATTTGCCTCAGGCGGCATTACAGCAACACAACATCCTGTTATTACACCCTCGCACCAGATAAGGAACAGCTCCATTAAAAAAAAAAAAAAAAAAAAACTTTAACGGGGTAAAAATAGGAAGAAACCTTAGGGAGAGCAACAGAGGAGGGATCTCTCCCAAGGCAGACAACATCCAACGGATGTTGTGTTTACACAATTTACAGAATACAACATTTAAAAGGGAATAACAATAATAATGGAATTATAAAATATATGAAGAATATGTTGGTGGGGGGCGACATGGTGGCGCAGTGGTTAGTGCAGTCGCCTCACAGCAAGAAGGTCCTGGGTTTGAGCCCCGGGGTAGTCCAACCTTGGTGGGTCATCCCGGGTCGTCCTCTGTGTGGCGTTTGCATCTTCTCCCCGTGTCTGTGTGGGTTTCCTCCGGGGGCTCCGGTTTCCTCCCACGGTCCAAAGACATGTAAGTCAGGTAAATCGGCCGTACTAAATTGTCCCTAGGAATGAGTGTGTGTGTGTGTGTGTGTGTGTGTGTGTGTGTGTCGGACCTGTGATGGCCTGGCGGCCTGTCCAGGGTGTCTCCCCGCCTGCCACCCAGTAACTGCTGGGATAGGCTGCAGCATCCCTGCGACCCTGAGAGCAGGATAAGCGGTTAAGCTAATGGATGGATGTTGAGGAGGATGCTAAGCAGCGTCCAGACGCCGCCGGAACAGCCCAGGACCCGAGCCACGCAACCAGCATCAGCAACTAGAGTTGGTGGTCACGGCAATTTGCATATGAAACTGATCGTTGGTTTCGGTCATTATGCAACTGTGCTCTTTATAAGGGTGGGGATACCTGCAGTCAGTTGAGACTGACGAAGTCACTTAGATGAGTGATGCATCCAGATGAACTGATTCAACTTTCTGGGATTTCCTTACCTGGGTTATTGAGCCTGCATCAAGACACTATAAACTGCCTTTAAAACCTTGCATGAGACATTTTTGGCAGTTAAATGGGCAACATTTGCAGCAAAACAATAGAAAGGGGAACAAAAAAGAATATATATATATATATATATATATTTCAGTATCCACAGCAAGAATACCTTCCTAATTAATTAAGGACGACCAGAGAAGGAAATTTAATTTTAAACATCAGTATGCACGTACTACTTTAAAGCAGATGGGTATTTCGGTATGTGGCGTCAAACTGTGGAATTCTTTAGAGATGGATCTAAAGGGTTGTATAGATATCTTTCAGTTCAAGAAAATGTATTAGGAAAGAATAACGAGACAATATGGAGTTGTCAGGTAATGGGTATTCAGTTGATGGTGAATTATTGTGTATGGCTTTTTGATTCTTTCTCATTTCTCATGTTGTAAGTATTAGTTGTTGTGTAACTGACTGACAGACCATCTATTCTGTTGTTTATTTAGGTTTGAGTAAGGGGCAGGTAAAATAAGATTTTTCTTCTCCCTGCTCCTCTACAATCATGGAACGTGTAAATTGATTTGTGTTTGATTATAAATTGCTTGTTTCTGCCTGGAGCTGTGCATTGCCATGAGCGGAATAAATAATAATGAAATGAAATAAATTAGCTGCGCTGAGGCAAATGCTTGGACATCATGAGCCACTGTCGATGTCCCTCGTTTCTGATGAGCAGTGCAGTGAATGTGCTGGCCTTTGATGATCTGTGAAGAACATTATCATTTCTCCAATCACGCCGACATCATGGCACAACGGATGTTTGTGTTTCAGGCATTTCAGCAGCAGGAGGAAGACCGCATCGACATCCTAAGGAATGCCCTATGGGTTCACTGCAACCAGTTCTCAATGCAGTGTGTCAAAGACGACGAGGTGGGTCTAACTGGATTACGCCACACCCGCAGAGTGGCTCTGCACAGTTTCTCGAAATATGCATTTGAATTTCACATAAACCGTTCTTTCAGTGTTATGAGGACGTGAGGAAAATGCTGGAAAACTGCGACATCGTTGTAGACAACAACTGCTTTGTAGAGATGAAACGCACAGGCTCAAGTCCTCCAGGTAGACATGTATCCTGCTGCCTCCTTTTTTTCCCCTGATTTGAATATGTTCCGGGTTGGAACTTTCATTGTTATCTTTTCAACTGTGGCTAAACATAGCCGAGAGAATGTTGCATCGCTTTGGAAAGAAGCGATGTAGATAGCCTGGGCTGACACCAGCTGTGTGTGTCGGGCCTTTTTCTCTAATGAGTTTTTTTTTTTAATTGTTTTACTGAATTCAAATTGTTTCTCCCTAGCGGCCATTGAATTCCAGGATTACTACAAGCGAGAGGCCCCATCGGACAGTAATGGCAGTGCTGGTTTTGTGGGTGGAGTCATGAAAAGGTAAGCTCTCCTAGTTTTGTTTTGTTTTTACTTAATTACTGAGTCAAAAAGTTATGATGACAAAATGAGTCATTTTTTCCCCCCAGTTGTGTGCATCTCTTGCAAGAATTCCATTGTTTTGTTAATCATCACTTAGTGACTACCATTCACCCTATGTAGGTTTTCAAATCTGCTGCAGGGGAGCAATTTGAGCAGCTCTAAAACAAGTGAGCCAGTAGCACAACCCAATGGTAAGATGGCAATATTTTTTTTAATTTTTGGGGGGGGGTTCCCCCTCCCCCTTTTCTCCCCAATTGTACCTGGCCAATTACTCCACTCTTCCGAGCTGTCCCGATCACTGCCCCACTCCCTCTGCTGATCCGAGGAGGGCCGCAGACTACCACATTCCTCCTCCGATACATGTGGAGTCGCCAGCCACTTCTTTTCATAAGATGGCAATATTAACAAGACGAAACATGATGCTGCAAACCACTTCCTTCTTTCTGTCAAGGACACGAGCTTAACTTTTATATATTATTGTTGTTGCTGTGAAACCGCTACATAACCAAGCTTGGAGAAATGCTTTCCAGGTGTCACACAAGTCTACCTAATGATTTGTTGAGGTTTACTCGGATGGGATCAGTTGAATCATATCGTCAGTTCAATAAGACGTGAGACGCAAAATTCAGGCATTTTCATGCCAGTGTGAACAAATTCTGAATGCACAAATCCTCTCCTGTGTACTCTGTTTCAGTTGAGACATCAGATGGAGTTTATGCCTCCATTCATGGATTTCATGGGGAGCCAACTCTTCAGCAGAGTGCTGTGGGGTACAAGGCTATATATGACTATGTGGCCCAGGTCAGAGTTGTGGCACTAACATACCACCTCTATAGGAGGATTTTCACATCTTTCACTCAACACGTTGAACATATTAAATCAATTAGCTTTCAAAGAACCAATTCATTGATTCGTCTTATCTTTCTGTCCTTCCTTAGAGCGGGGATGAGCTTTCTGTGTCTGCTGGGGACGTTGTGGTGGTCTTAGACCAGGGTGAAGATGGTTGGTGGACTGTGGGGAGAAACGGTCAATCTGGACTTGTTCCAGGCTCTTACCTTGGCAAAGAATGAGCCTTCTTATCAAGTGTGGGACTAGCACTGCTTTCTTAATGTTGTGCGTAAATGTAATATCCCTCCACATTTCCTTACACTGTAATTTTTAATATGGAGTTTCTTGTAGTATTCACTATGTACTGCATAGTATGTTGAGCAATGGGTTATTTATTGGTTTGGTTTTCAACAACAAATACAGATACAAAATTAAAAAAAAAAAAATTAACCACCTCTCATGGTCACGAAACCAAAGCTTATTTACAATCCCTAGTCTTGAATAGCTATGAATTTACAGTTCCAACTATATGGAGGGTTTTTTTTTCTCAAGTTGGATTGTTTGTATACTCTGTGTTTATTTTAAGTTTTATTAAAAAATACAACCATCTTGAAAAAGTTTTTTTAGCCTGATTTTCTTCTGTGGTTAACTGGTAATATACACCGATCAGCCAAAACATTAAAAACACCTGCCTAATATTGTGAAGGTCCCCCTCGTGCCGCCAAAACACCTCTGACCTGTTGAGACATGGACTCCATAAGACCTCTGAAGGTGTCCTCTGGCATCTGGCACCAAAACGTTAGCAGCAGATCCTTCAAGTCCTGTAAGTTACGAGGTGGGCCCTCCACAGATCGGACTTGTTTTTCCAGCACATCCCACAGATGCTCGATCGGATTGAGAGCTGGGGAATTTGGAGGCCAAGGCAACACCTTGAACTCTGTCATGTTCCTCAAACCATTCCTGAACAATTTTTTGCAGTGTGGCAGGGTGCATTATCCGGCTGAAAGAGGCCGCTGCCATCAGGGAATACCATTGCCATGAAGGGGTGTACTTGATCTGCAATAATGTTTAGGTAGGTGGTACGTGGCAAAGTAACATCCACATGAATGCCAGGACCCAAGGTTTCCCAGCAGAATATTGCCCAGAGCATCACACTGCCTCCGGTGGCTTGCCTTCTTGCCATAGTGCATCCTGGTCATCTCTTCCCCAGGTAAACAACACACGTACACGGCCATCCACGTGATCTAAAAGAAAACAGAACTCATCAAAGCAGGTGAACTTCTTTGACTGCTCCAAGGTACAGTTCTGACGCTTGCGTGCCCATTGTAGCCGCTTTCGACGGTGGACAGGGGTCATCATGGGCACTGACCAGTCTGCAGCTATGCAGCGAACTGCGATGCACTGTGTGCTGACACCTGTCTATCATAACCAGTATTAACTTTTACAGCAAACTGAGCTACAGTAGCTCTTCTGTGGGATCGGACCAGTCAATGCGCCCATGACCCTGTTGCCAGTTCAGCGGTTGTCCTTCCTTGGGCCACTTTTGGTAGGTACTAACCACCGCATACCAGAAACACCCAACAAGACCTGCCGTTTTGGAGATGCTCTGACCCAGTCGTCTAGCCATCACAATTTGGCCCGTGTCAAAGTCACTCAGATCCTTACGCTTGCCCATTTTTCCAGAACTTGACTGTTCGCCTGCTGCTTAATATACCCCACCGCTTGACATGTGCCACTGTAACGAGATAACCAGTGTCATTCACTTACCCGTCAGTGGTTTTAGTGTTTTGACTGATCGGTGTATGGTTGCCGCATATCTATTCAATATTAAACAACAGTTCTAACCTTTCTGTTGCAGCCAAGGCACTTCGAAAAGCTTTCAAAGACTTGACCACAACGAGTCTCCATGGTGTCATTTGACCGACTAACAAAAGCCAACCACAAGAGCTGCCTTCCTGTCACAGAACTCCACTCCTGCACGGAGCTAGACTTTGATTACAAGCATCGCCGTATTTCTGGCTGAGAATATCCCTGATTGAGTGCCGTTAGCGTGACTGAGTGATCATGTCTAGAGTGACCTAAATAATCATGTCTGCCACGATTGGGCCGCTGGATCAGGTGACCAATAACGTTACGGAAGTTACACAATTGGTCGGGCGTCGAGAGGGATGGGGAGAGCACACAGTTAAAGCACCCCAGATAACAGCCACTCTTGACAGAACAGTCGCTTGGGGAGATCACAGGGTGATTACGCGGCTTCTGTGGCCACTAAACCTGCACAAGTAAGACACAACAAAGAAACGGCCAGTGGGTCTTATTAGTGGTTTACAATATCATCAGCGCAATATCTTTTTGTGAATAGCGCCTTGAGATGGGGCAGATAACAGTTGCAGGTGATGCGCACTTCATGGCGCTATCAGAGGCCACAAGCCTCCGCTGATAGAAACACGAAAAAGGAGACTGCGTTAACTGATCATTTGAATAGGTGTACTTACAATAAGTTGTCTTTCAAATCAAACATCCCAAGACTGCATTCATAACCTTTTATGTTACCTGAACGTAGCTTAACCATGTCACGTAATGATAGTTAAGTACACGTGAACAACAAATATTACTGGGACCACTACAGGAAATTGCAGATGAACATTTAATATCCAGAGAGTCACATTATGGACACTACTACTGACTATCCCAGGAACAGATTGGCCACAATTTCTAACATTGACCATACACGGCCCAGCCCAGAGGTTTATTAACTGTTCAGATTTTTATTGTTCAACTTTATTGTTCGTTTTTATATTTTCATTTTTGACCTTGACATCGTGTACTAGCCCTGTACTGTAGGCTAACGTTGGTTGTTCTAACTAGCTTAGCTAGCTAGCTGCTAGCTCCTGTCCTGTCTTTCGCAATTTTTGCAAAGACGAATTATGATGGATGCAAACATCGTGGGCCGGATCCTACGGGAATCTGTTCACACTTCCTCCTATGAGGAAAAACTAGGAGTGAAGGCACATGGGGAGACCAAAGCCACCCGCCATCAAGCTGGTGCAGAGAGTGGGCTCGGTAAGTCGGAGTTTTAAGTGTTCTAGTATGATGAGGAGGAGTGGCTAATGGGGAGTGTGCTAATAAACCGCTTGTATTGCCGGCCTTGCGTGGTGTTAAGTGTGCTGCTGCAGGAGACGGGTGCTCTTCAAAGTTTGCAAGAGATGGATTTGAGGATCTACGAGGCTCTGGTCATCTCCCGGCTGGACTACAGCAACTCCCTCCTTGCTGGTGCCCCGGCGTCAGCCATCAGACCTCTGGAGCTTGTTCAGAAAGTTGCAGCTCGTCTGGTGTTCAACCAGACCCTAAGTTCTCCCACACAACAACTCCCCTTCTCATGTCCCTACACTGGCTCCCAGGAGCTGCTCGCATCTGGTTTAAGACTCTGGTGCTAGCCTACAGGGCAGGGCAGTGAAAGGAACAGCTTCTTCCTATCTCCAGGCCATGGTCACAAAGAAGCTGGGCCTGAGAGAAGGAACACTGTACGCCGGCCTGATCAAGACGGCCTTGGAGTAGAAGCACTATGTGCACCAACCTCATTAGGACGGCCTTGAAGCAGGAAGGCCATGCACATAAATCTGATTAAGACATGTGCTACACCTGCAAGACAACTTGAGGGAAACGGGACCGACAGTGACGAAAGGAAACCAAGAAGAAGATCACGCCTGTCTCCGAAAAGCACCATGCCTTTTTGTTTTAGTATTTAAGATTATGTTCTTCCACTATTTGGCAGACGACTCCCGGTTGCACTGAGGGTACGTCTCCAGCGCTGCAGCATTACCTGTGAACTATTTGTTGTGTGCCAAATAAAACATCGCGAACCAGCAAGAAGTCGTCTGACTTCTTATTTGCCTATGTCGACCTGAATCAAAGAACCGGGTTAGTCTTTTGCAAAAGCGAAGACTCAACAGTCAAGCCCTACCAGTAGCTGCTCGCATCCAGTTTGAGACTCTGGTGCTAGCCTACAGGGCAGTGAAAGGAACAGCTCCTTCCTATCTCCAGGCCATGGTCAAGCCCTACACCCCCGCCCGACCACTTCGCTCTGCTGCCTCGGGACGCCTGGTTGCCCCGTCGCTCAGAGGCCCTTACTGCCGATCGACCCGGTCCCGGCTCTTTTCTGTCCTGGCCCCGCAGTGGTGGAATGAACTCCCCACTGATGTCAGGACAGCGGGGTTGCTGCCCATCTTTCGGCGCAGGTTGAAAACTCACCTCTTCAACAACTACTACCCTGTTACTTGTTCTTAGCACTTATTGTATTCACTCATTAAAAAAACAAAAACCTCTTTCTTGCACTTTTACTTTAGCACTGGTTTTGCTCTTAGATGCTTGTTTAGATGCACTTATGACCTCTGATGACTAGTAGTTCTCCTGATTTCCTACGTTAAATTAACGTATTGTAAGTCGCTTTGGATAAAAGCGTCGGCTAAATGACTGTAATGTAACGTAATGTGCGAAATTTTGACAGATCTGTTAAGCTTCATGAAAAGGTCAGTACAGCCGTACAATCAAGTCTGTTGGGAAATGTGAGGATTGATACTCCGATTGATGAAGGCAAGCGTCTCCAGTTGGCAAAGCATAATGACACGGTCCCGAAAAACTGTGACGTTCTGAAAAGGTTGATTAATTCGGTGTCATTATTGGGTCATCAGCAGCAGGCATTTAGGGGGCATGATGAGAGTGAAAAGTCCGATAATAAAGGAAACTACAGAGAGACGGAAGAAGGGTTTTCCCGCTATGATGATGTTCTGGCTGTTCATTTGAAATCAGTGAGGGATGTTTTAAAAATATAATGGGGGGGGGGGGTTGGTTGGTTGGGTGGTGGCTTCACCAAAAAATGTTGGTCAGCAGCCGCCACTGGTCCAGCCATAGACTTGGTTTTGACCTCGTCTTGTTTGACTCAACTGCCATGTGGCAGAACATTCTTACCGCTTAGTTCCTATCTGGTTACTCTGCAGGTCCAACGATCACTGCCTCAATGTCTGTCAAGTCACCAGAGTTGAGCTCTTTATGGTCATGGTTGCAACTTGTGGTTACTGGTTGTGAAAAGTTTTATCTTTTGCAACTCGCATGTTCTCACACAGTGCCTCTGTGGGTAAAGCCTAGAGTACGACAGACCAAATGTAAGGACCTATAGGTACAAAGCAGCTACCTATACCACAGAAGATTAGGGTGAAGACGGGAAAAAAAACCCACATTACTCATTGTGTGAAGCCCCGTAAACCCCACCCTCAAGGGAAAACTCAGGAGGGTGGGGTTTTCATTAGAAATACAAAAAGGCAACCAGGCCTTCTTGTATTTCTAATGACAACAGCCATTGGGTAATGTGCTGAGTGTCCCGAGAAACCACAGCTTTGGTGATCACTGCAGCTGCTACTACTACAATCGGCTGCTCCCGTTAGGGGTCGCCACAGCGGATCATCCATTTTTGCTGAAAAATGGCTAGAAATTTTGCGAATGAATTAGCAAAACATTCAGTGCAGAATTTTAAAATGTCATTTAATACCCCCCCCCTTATTTTATTTACAATCTTGGAATTTTCCACTGCTACATATCAGCTTGTGATACTCTAAATCTATAATGGGCAGGGGGTTCAGACCCTAACAAATACAACAGCTATCGGCCAAAAATGTCTTAAGAATGTTTGAAAATGTTCATGCAGCAGATTATGTGGCCTTATTCTTGCCAGAAAGAACAGATAAATTAGTGAGATTATTGCCCAATCCTATAGTCATTCATCTGGGTTACCTACAGTCATACTATTTTCTGAATGAATACTGCTGGTAAAGGGTGAGGTTCCAAAACAAAACATTCATCATCATCATCTTCAAAGTAGCAGTAGTAGTAGCAGTATTAAATTATATAGTAGTAGCACTGGTACAGGGCAAAATTGTACAAAGTGTAATTCTTTCATTCAAGTACATGATACATGATTTAAATATTTATAAAATATCCCAAAGCCATACACATAGTGCAAACTAACATATGAGGAAAGTACCAACTCCACATATTATTCTATACAGTACAGAAGATCTAGAAATATCCTTGCCAACCACAAACAAAAGGGTAAAACCTAAGTATTCAGAGCAACAGAATACATAAAAGATTTCATTCTCATTGACCGCTCAAGAGTTTGGCCAGTAGCTCTATGAAAAAAAAAAATGAAAAAAAAGTATATCAAACGGTTTATTGTTGGAATACTTTTCAAGCGCACACACAGGACCCAACTGTAAACTGCTCTTAGTTTGCTGATTTTGCAAGTGTGTCTGTGTGTGTGTGAGAGAGAGAGAGAAATACGTGTTGTTTATGCATAGGTTCCCCCTGTGATGAGAAGCTCATAGGCAGTATCTTGGCTCCTCCGGCACAGCACCACGCAGGCACACAGCATCCCCAGCATCTGTTAGGAGATGGAAAGCTACCATTAGTAGATCTTCGATTTTAATGCATTTTAGAAGAACATACATAGTTACATTACAACTTCTAAAATTCTAGAGAGGCCTAAAAAAGGTGGGATTTCATTACACCCTAGAACCAGAGAAACTAGCAGAGGTCTACGTGTTAAAATTAGAGTGAATGAGCCAACAGGAAACGTAGATTTACAAAGTATAGATGCTTGGTAACTCATAGTGACTGCAGCAAGCAGAAGTCCTTGCCAAGAAATGTCTGAGGGACAAAGCCTCTTCTGAGACCCTGTGCAGCTGGCTCCCTTTTTGTATTCAAATGAAACCATCTGAAAGGGTTAAAAAGGTCAAGCGAGTCAATGCGTTCACACACTCACTCGCAACCTTTTTTCAGTTTTCACTTCACGCTTTTTACTCGACTCATTGTTCCTATCGCTTTTCACTGCACACAGCAGATCTGCCATACAAGCACTTATTAAAAATAAAAAGCAAAGCTAGAAGAGATAAAAATGTTCAAAAGTATGAGTGCTAATTTCATAAGCATGATAAAACACATTGAAATGGCTTATGGTATATTGGCAATAAATGAAATAAGAAAAGGCTGAACTCTAAACTGCAACTCTACTATAAAATGGTGCTTTTATGATTCAAAGCCTGATGTATGTGAGGACTTTACTTCCCCTGCCAGTGAAGGGACAAAGACAGTGACTGTCTCGTCTTTTCCTCTGGACTCTATTTGACTCAAACAGAAAAGTTGGACTGCTTGAAGGTCTACACAGCACTGGTTCCCTAAATCCCTTTTAGACTGAAGATTGGGAAGAGATGAATCCGGTTACATCCACATTACTAGGACACCATCATCATCATTAAGAATCAAAGTTGGACAGTCAGTCTGTGTGTAATTATATTCTAACACAGCAATTAATGAAATCATTTTCAAAGTCATTTTGGTTCTTCACTGATTAGTCTCCAGCAAGAGCAGGAGATCAATACACCTTCCACAACCCTCTCCTGTGCACCAATCCCACAGGTTGGTCATAGAGCTACAGAGAATCCCTACTTTATTTGCTAAAAACTGGTGTTTATCTATTAAGACAGACATTTTGATTCGAGTTCAATACCTGGATAGCAGCAAAGGTCAAAGCAGCCCAGATGACATACATCATGATCTCTTTCAACTTCTTCACAACCAGAGCTTCACATCCCTACATGCACACAGCATTTTGAAAGTAGGGGTGAGTGTAAGAGGTCAGACTATTTTCACGTTAATTCTGTCAGGTAAATTAACTTAACAGGAGAACAGGTAAAAGTTAGTTTACCTCCTGATAGAGGTCTTCAGGATGGGTGAGGGAACCCGTACAGCTGCCGATGTTAGGCTTGCAGCAGCTGATAGGGACACTGTTGTTTTTGGATTCTTCAAACCAGCGTGTATACTTCCAGTCTGAGTAAATGTGGATCCCACAACACTGGAGCTGTATTTGTGATAACATGGTAAAACGTAATTAAGTTTCCTGCAATTCTTACTTGGATGACGGGTAAAATGGTGTAGACCTAATCTCCTCTTCAACACGTTCTCACCTGTCTTTGTATGTAGTCAATGGCACGGCTGGGAGCATCACTGTTGGTGCCATTGTACTCATCGTACACTTTCTTGATGGAAATGTTTACTTCATCCTCAACCTGGCAACATTCAGCAACAGTATTTAAACAAAACCAACTCATAACAACATAAACACAAATCTGAAATTCCTTTAACAAAGACAACTAAATATCATAGAAAGCCACTTCATTTTTGTCATTGTACAGTTGTTTGGTTACAATGAAATTTATCTTCTGCATTTAACCCATCCTATTGTATAGGAGCAGTGGGCAGCTGTGGTGCAGTGCCTGAGAACCCACTCCAGTTATTTTTCCTATTGCCTTGGTCAGGGGCACAAGCAGGAGTATTAACCCTAACATGCATGTTAGGGTTAATGATGGGAGTAAACCGGCGCACCCGGAGGAAACCCACACAGACATGGGGAGAACATGCAAACGCCACACAGAAAGGACCTGGGATGGCCTGGGACCTCCTTGCTGTGAGGCAACAGTGCTAACCACTGGGCCACCAGTGATATTCTCTATGGTTCACAGAATGTTGCTGAGAGTTGCTCCCTCCTGGATGCAACTTACAGAGTAAGACCAAACAATGCAAAAAATGTAAGTGATCTGTTACACTCACGCACCTTAGCTCTGTAAATATATCCAAGAACCACCACCGCCACTTCTGTCATGAACACCAGCAAAAGAATGACGACGAACTGGGGATGCATTGCGAGATAAAAGATAAGTAAACTAGACAGGCAGGATTCTTTGAGAAACGTAATCTGTGAAAAGTTTGCCAGTATGAAAATAGAAACTAGTTCTACGAACAGGCTGCAAGGGGGAAAAAAACACTGTGCACAATATCCAATATGCATTTTCTGCATTTGTTATTGGTCTTTGATGGCTTAAGTGCAGTTGCCTGTGTGGCGTTTATTTACCTTCAAATACTGTACGTGCAATTTCCAGTGGCGCCCCCAAGGGGTGGCCAGGGGTGGCCACGGCCACCCTGATGCTATCCCTGCCCCCCCCCCAGCCACGAGTCGCATATGCAGATATGCTTCTGATTATGCATAATATGCTTCTATCTGATATGTTATGTTAGGTGCTGTTCATTTAAATCAATAATGTATATTTTTCTTAACTCTCATATTGACAGTTTTCAACTAGCCTATATGGTATACTACAACAGCATCATAGAATTCCCGAAATTCAGTCCTGGCTTTTGGTTTTGGTGTGCCACCCCAAGATTTTCAGTGGCCCCATTTGGCCCCCCCTATGAAACATTTCTGGGGGCGCCACTGGCAATTTCCTGTCTGTCACTGGGACTATACATTTCTGAACAATGTGAATTAACGAAACTGTAATAAGCATTCGGGCGATGTGTTAGCAGGCACATGAGCGCAACTTACAGCTGCAAGCCCGCAGCGGCTCTCCCGTACAGTGGCACAGCAGCCGATGAGGCCGATGACGAACAAGAGGGCTCCGACCGCAATGATGGTGACAGCGGGAATCAGGGTGTAGACGTCTTCGAAGAAGTGGTCATAGTCGTCGTATGTGATGAAGGCGTAGGCTCCAACATAGCACAGAATACCAGCTGCTGCCTGTGGGACGACGGATGGGTTACAAAGTTGGTTCGAGCTTAAACACTAAATTAATGAGGGGACACTCTGCGCCCCGAACAGTAGTGGATCTAGAGATTTTTTCCTGGGGTGGCAAAGGGGTGGCAAGACTGTGTCCCAGAGGTGGCAGCTGCCACCCCTTGCCACCCTGTAGATCCGCGCCTGTGAGGGGGGGAGGGGGATTCTAAATCGGCGACTTCTGTTTGAGATGAGTTTGGTGCGGGTCTCATTGACCTTCACCATGCATGTGCATAAAATATACTTTAAAAACATATTATCTGATTTATAAATGGGGTGGCAAGACTGTGTCCCAGAGGTGTCAGCTGCCACCCCTTGCCACCCCGTAGATCCGCCCCTGGCCCCGAATCACCAGCAGGCAGTGGCTCGGCCTAGCATAATTAGTCATTAACCAGTCGATTATCCGGCGAGCGTGTCGGCGATAAGCCGCACTTGCTGGATAGTTGACTAACCGTAGCAACGCCTTACTCGTTTGTTAAAGTTGACCACAAACGTAATTTTACAGACCGGCTTCGCAAGTAAATCCATATTTTATTCCGGGATATAAACAGTGTAACCGGTTATTTTCTTGCCCGGTGCGGGATTCGATACGGGGTGCACTGTACCACAAGACGACCTCACTAACTACATTGGTGGCAGCGGTGGGATCCGGAAGCGTGCGGATCCTCAGAAGTCTCTTCGGAGCGCGGGAATAACAAAGCGCGAGGGGCGCGCTTCCGGGAGAGGGTGACGACTGTAAACTAACTAATAAGACCCGCTGGCCGATCGACTAGGGGGTCTGACCCTTTAGTCGAGCGGTTAGCGATGTCGCCTATACCAGTGGTTCTCAACCTTTTTGGGGTCCTGGACCCCCTGCGTATTTTTGATCTACCCTGAGGACCCCTCCACCTGATCTTGGGGGAGGGGGGTTGCAATTTGATAGAAACAGTAGAAACTGCATTTTAAATTGCATTATAGCATTTATTCACTCTTTGGGGCAAAAATAAGAGCTTTCAGTTGTAACTTAGATATAGTTAACAAAACACAATTCTTTTGCAGTAACTTTCAGATATATGTAACAAAACAGAATATGTATTCAGTAACTTTCAGATATATGTAACAACAGAATTTTTATGCATTAACTTTTAACAATGCAAACGGGAGCGAGATCTCTTATTAAAATACAATACATTACACTTGTGAAACAGATGTAATTAGAGAAAAAAGTCCTGTTACCCTTTATAGTTTAGGTAGATAAAGGTCTGTCACATCTGAGTAAAATAATCCTATTTCTATAAATGTCATAGGATCTCTTTTTTAAAGATATTTTATTTTCACGGACCCCTTGCAATTACACCACGGACCACTAGGGGTCCGCGGATCCCCGGTTGAGAAACACCGGCCTATACGGTGTGAAACTATAAAATAACAAATACCGGAGGTTCCACTCTCACACGAGGACCACTTCATTTGGATCCCCCCCCAACGGAACTCCACAACAGCAGCACTTCCGCTCTCTCTACCGCCTTCAAACTAAGAGCTCAGGGCATCTACCGCGGCGACAGCTTATAACAGGAACTTAAAATCACTAACAGGGCAAGTCCAGAAAAATAGCTTGGCGTTATGTGGCCTCTCGTCGCAATACGGAAAGGGTAAGAATATCGCCAGCAGCTTAACGACAACCGCTACAGGTCGGCTCTCTTAACACCAGAAAGGCCCGGATGTGTGAAGACCACCTGAACTGCGCTGCCTTAGACGCACCCCGCCGTGCTCAGCTGTCGGTTCGCGTACTTTCAAGTCGCTTTTACTGAGGGGGGGGGGGTTACCGTCGTTTATTCACACGCCACCCGGAAGCGACCCTTTCCCGGGCTAAATGAAAAGGTGGCGGAGTCACCTCGGATAGATCTGCTAGCGGCGCCGTAGCCTAGCTTGCCTGCGCGCACCGAGGCGGCGGCGAAGGACGGCAGCCTGGTTCGCTTACCCAGAATATGAGGTTGAGAAACACCAGTACCGTCTTCGATGACGTGATACCGCACTGACCCATGACTACAAGGCTGGGGTGTCGTGAATTGAAACTGTTTGTTTTTGTTTCTCTTCGCAAAAATCTAAAACCATATCCTGGTCAACGCCACGACACGTATTAGCCCGGGTCTCCGCCGACGCTGAGCCGTTCTCCCCCAGGCGGAGCAGCGCCGCCGAAACAACCACTGGCCGGAAGTGGTCATGTGACGCAGTCGTCAATTCAGACAGAAAAATAAAATAAAAAAAATAAAATATAAGGACAATCTTTACTTCAGAAAAACACGAAGGCTTTAAAAACTGTCAACGTTTGCAAATCTCTGAATCTGCTTACATAAAATATGATCTCACCTTTATTTACTTATTTTTTTCTGTTATTTATTTTTTAAAATGTTACTTTCTCTTTTGTGTCTTTATTGTTTTTTTTTTATCTTCTATCTATTGTTTTTGTGGTGTCTCGTGTGTCTATTTTGGTCTGTTTGAATGTATTTGAAGTATCAATAAAGTAAGAAAAATAAATAAAATAAATAAAATAAAAAATAAAAATTTGGACAACACCGCACCTTATGTGTCAGCCTATTCGGGAGGAAAACAAATCCAATTATACACTGTCCGAACATTTTTCTCGATCTGTTTTTTAAACGGGTGTAAAAATGGACGGAAGTAGAGAGTAAGAAAAGGCAAAGGCGTTGCTCTGCTGCCACCTAGCGGTTGAGAAACGGAACGTACGCCAAACATTCACCAGCGAAATGAGCGCCTATCATAAACAGAAAGCGAGTATGCGTTAGTTTCTGATCCGAGAGCACTGATTAAGAGAAAAAAAACGGACAAGATAATTTAAAGTATAAATCAATCAAATCTTACTTTATTCAGACACACAGGTAGGTCCACATTAAAAAGAAAGATACAACACAGGACAACAACACAGCAGCTCACCAGTCCACAATGATTAAAAGCTGTGCAGACATTTGTTCCCGTGTTTCCAGAAACAAGAGGCGCACCTGGTGTCACTTCGTGCAGGCTCCGTTAAGAGCGTTATAGTGACATTTTTTGGAGTCCATTAATCGACACATACATTTACACATAAAATTCCTCAACACAGCATGAAAAGTGGGAACATTACTCGTCACAAACGTAATGACTTGCACTTGTCCATCTTGGAAGCTTGAGCAAGATTCTGAAAATTCCTCAACACGGCATGAAAAGTGGGAACATTACTCGTCACAAACGTAATGACTTGCACTTGTCCATCTTGGAAGCTTGAGCAATATTCTGAAAATTCCTCAACACAGCATGAAAAGTGGGAACATTACTCGTCACAAACATAATGACTTGCACTTGTCCATCTTGGAAGCTTGAGCAAGATTCTGAAAATTCCTCAACACAGCATGAAAAGTGGGAACATTACTCGTCACAAACGTAATGACTTGCACTTGTCCATCTTGGAAGCTTGAGCAAGATTCTGAAAATTCCTCAACACAGCATGAAAAGTGGGAACATTACTCGTCACAAACGTAATGACTTGCACTTGTCCATCTTGGAAGCTTGAGCAAGATTCTGAAAATTCCTCAACACAGCATGAAAAGTGGGAACATTACTCTTCACAAACGTAATGACTTGCACTTGTCCATCTTGGAAGCTTGAGCAAGATTCTGAAAATTCCTCAACACAGCATGAAAAGTGGGAACATTACTCGTCACAAACGTAATGACTTGCACTTGTCCATCTTGGAAGCTTGAGCAAGATTCTGAAAATTCCTCAACACAGCATGAAAAGAGGGAACATTACTCGTCACAAACATAATGACTTGCACTTGTCCATCTTGGAAGCTTGAGCAAGATTCTGAAAATTCCTCAACACAGCATGAAAAGTGGGAACATTACTCGTCACAAACGTAATGACTTGCACTTGTCCATCTTGGAAGCTTGAGCAAGATTCTGAAAATTCCTCAACACAGCATGAAAAGTGGGAACATTACTCGTCACAAACGTAATGACTTGCACTTGTCCATCTTGGAAGCTTGAGCACGATTCTGAAAATTCCTCAACACGGCATGAAAAGTGGGAACATTACTCGTCACAAACGTAATGACTTGCACTTGTCCATCTTGGAAGCTTGAGCAAGATTCTGAAAATTCCTCAACACAGCATGAAAAGTGGGAACATTACTAGTCACAAACATAATGACTTGCACTTGTCCATCTTGGAAGCTTGAGCAAGATTCTGAAAATTCCTCAACACAGCATGAAAAGTGGGAACATTACTCGTCACAAACGTAATGACTTGCACTTGTCCATCTTGGAAGCTTGAGCAAGATTCTGAAAATTCCTCAACACGGCATGAAAAGTGGGAACATTACTCGTCACAAACGTAATGACTTGCACTTGTCCATCTTGGAAGCTTGAGCAAGATTCTGAAAATTCCTCAACACAGCATGAAAAGTGGGAACATTATTCGTCACAAACATAATGACTTGCACTTGTCCATCTTGGAAGCTTGAGCAAGATTCTGAAAATTCCTCAACACGGCATGAAAAGTGGGAACATTACTCGTCACAAGCATAATGACTTGCACTTGTCCATCTTGGAAGCTTGAGCAAGATTCTGAAAATTCCTCAACACAGCATGAAAAGTGGGAACATTACTCTTCACAAACGTAATGACTTGCACTTGTCCATCTTGGAAGCTTGAGCAAGATTCTGAAAATTCCTCAACACAGCATGAAAAGAGGGAACATTACTCGTCACAAAAATAATGACTTGCACTTGTCCATCTTGGAAGCTTGAGCAAGATTCTGATAATTCCTCAACACAGCATGAAAAGTGGGAACATTACTCGTCACAAACGTAATGACTTGCACTTGTCCATCTTGGAAGCTTGAGCAAGATTCTGAAAATTCCTCAACACAGCATGAAAAGTGGGAACATTACTCGTCACAAACGTAATGACTTGCACTTGTCCATCTTGGAAGCTTGAGCACGATTCTGAAAATTCCTCAACACGGCATGAAAAGTGGGAACATTACTCGTCACAAACGTAATGACTTGCACTTGTCCATCTTGGAAGCTTGAGCAAGATTCTGAAAATTCCTCAACACAGCATGAAAAGTGGGAACATTACTAGTCACAAACATAATGACTTGCACTTGTCCATCTTGGAAGCTTGAGCAAGATTCTGAAAATTCCTCAACACAGCATGAAAAGTGGGAACATTACTCGTCACAAACGTAATGACTTGCACTTGTCCATCTTGGAAGCTTGAGCAAGATTCTGAAAATTCCTCAACACGGCATGAAAAGTGGGAACATTACTCGTCACAAACGTAATGACTTGCACTTGTCCATCTTGGAAGCTTGAGCAAGATTCTGAAAATTCCTCAACACAGCATGAAAAGTGGGAACATTATTCGTCACAAACATAATGACTTGCACTTGTCCATCTTGGAAGCTTGAGCAAGATTCTGAAAATTCCTCAAAACGGCATGAAAAGTGGGAACATTACTCGTCACAAGCATAATGACTTGCACTTGTCCATCTTGGAAGCTTGAGCAAGATTCTGAAAATTCCTCAACACAGCATGAAAAGTGGGAACATTACTCATCACAAACGTAATGACTTGCACTTGTCCGTCTTGGAAGCTTGAGCAAGATTCTGAAAATTCCTCAACACGGCATGAAAAGTGGGAACATTACTCGTCACAAACGTAATGACTTGCACTTGTCCATCTTGGAAGCTTGAGCACGATTCTGAATGAATCATTATATGCTACCTGCAGCCTTTCCATTTTTGCTTTGCTGTAATTGCGCCACAACTGGGCTGCATAGAGTGGAGTACAGAATAGGGTGGAGTACAGAATAGAGTGGAGTACAGAATAGAGTGGAGTACAGAATAGGGTGGAGTACAGTAGGCCCTGAAAAGAGCAGTTTTAACATCATCTGTACACATATGAAATTTGCGCGCCAGCATATTGGCTTGTGCGTACGGTTTGCAACACTGGCGCTGCACATCCTCGTCGTCACATAAATCATTCCTGATGACGTGACCCGGATGTCTTTCTTTGTTCACCACATTTAGTGCTTGGTCTGCCAAGAAGAATGAGGGAAAAGGTTGCTCCCGATAAAGTATCTATGAGTCTCTATGAAAAGTATCCACGAACAGTTGGAGACTACTGGCCACACAACGTGGCGAGCCTGTTCACAAAGGGCAGCGAGACACTACTGCTCCCGACACCAACCAATACAGTGCAGTAACTCTGCAACTGCTTGGAGAACTCGGATATCTCATCACCTAAGGGAACTGGTATAGAGGGGGGGGGGGAAGAGGGTAAAATGATGTATTATTTACGTGGGGAAGAAAGCAATTCAAGACATGTAGGAAAATAAGGATCACTTTCAAAGTGAAGCAATCTGATATGTTATGGAACGAAAGCAGTATAGGGCCCAGTGTCAGCACGGGGGGGTGCAATTACAAAACTGCGGATACACTATCCATGTTAAAGTTTTATATATTCTGTTATTCGGCGTGGAAGTACATCAGAATATGCACAAAACATCTAAATAGCGTCTCGTCTCATAAACTCTTACTGTTCCTTCCCTCCCAGCACACACACACACACACTTCTACTACGTTTCTACAGGAGCACCGCTGAGAGCATCCTGACTAATCGAGTCACTGTGTGGTATGCCAGCTGCACAGCCACCGGACCTGCACTGTGTCGTCGTGAAAGATCCTGCACCAATAGACTGGAGCTGTGGCCTCCATCACACCCCTCCCGGCCCAACCACAGAACAGAATACAGGTGTGTGAGCGCGTACAGACAATACATGTTAAGGACTGTGAAACACAAACAAACACATTAAGGCCTGTGATACACACATGCACACAAACACATCAGGGGCTGTGAGACACACACACACACACACACACACACACACACATGAGCATCAAAGACTGTGACACACACATGCACGCACACCCACCTCCACCCCCATAGACTACTACTACTATTACTACTTTTGGCTGCACCCATGACACGTCACCACAGCGGATCATCTGTTTCCATCTCTTCCTGTCCTCTGTCACGCCAGCCACCTGCATGTGCTCTCTCACCACACCCATAAACCTCCTCCTCTTTGGCCTCCCTCTTTTCCTCCTGCCTGGCAGCGCCACATTCAGCATCCTTCTCCCCAGTATACCCAGCATCTCTCCTCCACACATGTCCAACCCATCTCAGTCTTGCCTCTCTTACGCCCCTTTTTCGACTACACGGTACCGGCTCAACTCGACTCGATTCAACTCGACTCGACTCGCAGAGGGTCGTTTTCCCATTACGGTAACAGTACCCGCCTCAGTGTAGCCGGTCTGCATTGATTTTGGTACCCGCTCCAGTTATTTATTTATTTATTGGAACCTCGACAAAGGTGGTATCAGAACAGTGGTAACAGTTACCAAAATGCCGGTACTTTCCAGTCATGGAAAGCGAAAAAGGCGAGTCGAGTCGAGCCGGTACCACGTAGGGGAAAAGGGGCATCGGTCTCCGAACCGTCCAACCTGAGCCGTCCCTCTAATGTACCGGTTCCTAACCCTGGACTTCGTTGCCGCTCCCAACGAAAAATCTCAGCATCTTCAACTCTGCCACCTCCAGCTCCACAGACTGCCACCACACCCAATTTATAACCTCTGCAACTTTGTTCACGTGTAAATTTAATTTAACCGGTGCCTTCTACTTTTTTGTAATGCTTTTACCTGTCCATTTGACCTACACTGGGAGAAGCCTGCGACATTTCATCGTACCTGAGTACAGTGACAATACAGATCAAAAGTTCATTCAATACTTGCTGCTGGATATATACTGTACATAGCCCCCAACCGTATGTTTATGGAGTCATTTTTCCCCACCCGTTTAATATTTCTCTCAGCACTCCTTGCACTCGTCACTTCTTTGCACTATTTACAGTTCCTGTTTACGGTTCACAGAAATGGTAACGCCTGCATATAGTCATTCCTTGTATATTCCTGAAGATATGTTATATCATATTTTATTATTTCACGTTATATATTATACTATTTAATATGATGGTCTAGTATTAATTATATTAATATAAAATTATTAATACAATAATACTATTATATCATACTATATATTACATTATATATATATATTGCATATATTAAGATTATTCCTGAGGCTATAAGTATATTCCTGTAGATTGTTGTGTTGTTGTTCTGTGTAAGTACATTGAGAGCCAATAATCCATCCATCCAGCCATTATCCAAACCGCTTATCCTGCTCTCAGGGTGGCGGGGATGCTGGAGCCTATCCCAGCAGTCACTGGGGGGCAGGCGGGGAGACACCCTGGACAGGCCGCCGGGCCATCACACAGGGCCCACACACCAATGAACCAGTCTAATTCCTTGTGTGTGTAAGTATACTTGGCAAATAACGAGGATTCTGACTCTGATTAACGTAGTCTGCAGCAAGGCCATTTAGGATACACGACTTGAGTAAAACAAGCTCTCCAAGCACTATTTTTGCAGCTATATCGGTGAAGATGGGTTGAGCCGCGGCTGTACACTTGCGTTCCTTGCTTTTTCTTTCATTTATCATTTTTTAACTTGTACAATTACGCATTGAAAAGGTATGTGCAGATATGCTCTGACGAAGGCCACTGTGGGCGAAATGTCAGCGTGCGGCCAAAATAAAAAAGTGTTGAAATCCACAGCCCCGTTTTCCACTCAGCAGGCTGGCAACGAAAAGCTATGGTTATGGATAAAACTGTCAACATTAAAACTATGCACAAAATCCTTCTCACACACGTCAGGTAGGCCGGGTCTGGGCAGGAAGAGTATAAATGTGTGCATCTCAATTTACGCAAGAGTTGTGTGTTGAACTCTGTTTGATTGGTACGCTACCTACAACACTGTGGTACTATCAAAGTATACAGCACGCACAAATCAACCAGTTGATAAAATCCCCAAAAACACTCTACATAGAGTAGGGCTGAATGCCAGTATTTATTTCATAAATGTAATTTTTAATATACTGTCTAAATATTAAACACTTATTTTCAAGTCAAAAATCAGGTTTCACACTCCTCCATTGCCTTGGAGGGCTGGGTGTTGGATGTTTGGATGGACAGTTGGACTCTCCTTCATCCGTCTCACTGGTTGGTCTCTTTGACCTGCTGCTGACGGAGGTCTGGTCAGAAAGAGCAGCGCTCTTTCCTCCCCCATCTCTTCTTCTCTGGAAGAGTACCGGGGCCCTTGAACGCCCGGATCCGGAGAAACCCACTTTCTGCTGGGTTCGTTCTCCATCCGGGCATCAGGACCATCCTTCAGCCCCCGGCCGGCTCCGTCATCCTGGTGCCCAGCGTTGTAAGACAGACACTGGGATGTCTGCTGAGGCATACTGGGGCACAGGGTGGCTTTCTTGGGCAAATCAGGGCCAGAGACCCTCCTCAGGGTGATTCTTATAGCAGTGGGGGTCATTGGGGTCAGAACACAGAAACAATTTCCAGGTAACACATGTAAGGACGCAGGTTAGGGCCTCCAGCCAGACGAATGGCCTTCAGTGTAGTCAGTCTAATGATGCATGAGACTTCTTTCTTGAAAAGATAAATTATTAAAAGAGTCTGGAGTTCTATGAAAGGTAACTGAAAATCACATCTTCTATTCCCCAGGTCTTTGTACCGAGCGAAGTGAAGGAAACTCTGGTCACTTTTTGGCTAACTGTCTGTAACATTTGACCAAACAACCAAACTGCTTAATTGTGCCGGACTTTGTGTCTTGTGTTTTAAAACCTCCACAACGATGATGTTGGCACTGCAAAACCACAATATCCCCATATTACAGATCTCTGAAGTAAACAAGAAAACTGTCATATTATTCTGCATCGTTCTACACCTTGGGGTTATTTGTCTCTACCTGGAAATAGTTTCTCTGTTCGGACCCCACTGCTATGAGATTCATCCTGGGGAGGGTCTCTGGTCCCGATTTGCCAAAAACCTTGGATTTTTTCCCCCCTGCCAACATGCAAGGGGGGAGCTGTGCTGTCGAGTTCATTGCCTATAAGGCATTGCTTGCAGCAAGGATGAGCTCCTATGTAGGGCACTACTGCATTGATCTACCCTTACCCGGCCGCCATGCCTGAAAACGGACAAACCTAAACCCAGCACCGCCCAAGGCCCAGCTCGTCGCAGTACGCCTATCACTGTCTATCCACCTGCCAGAGAGTTCGGTGTGCCGGCGAGTCCACGCCGGAGTCTGCGTCTTAACACACATCCTTGATTCTTAATTGAATCCCATATTGGACAAACCCGCAGCCTCGACCAATAGCGAAGCAGTTCACCAAAGCTGAACTCCACGCGAAGCGGAGACGTTTATAGTTTAGGTAGATAAAGGTCTCAGTCACATTTGAGTAAAATAATCCTATTTCTATAAATGTCATAGGATCTTTTTTTTAAAGATATTTTATTTTCACGGACTCCTTGCAATTACACCACGGACCACTAGGGGTCCGCGGACCCCCGGTTGAGAAACACTGCTTTAACCAACCTAATCAACGGAGGCAACGAGTGCTAGCCAATCAGAGGCAGAGTTCCCGGAACACGGGTACGAGAAAAAAAAATCACGCCTCTCGTACGCGTTATTAGGAAACCCACTGCTTTTCTGGGCACTCTGTCTCTGATTGGCTAGTACTCGTCGCCTCTGTCGGTTAGGTTGGTTAAGGTTATGGTTAGGGTGGGGTTAGCCAATCAGAGATCGAGTAGGGGCGGGTCTTCTTAGCCTTGCCCAGAACTGGCAGCGGGCTCCATAATAACCCCCTCTCGTACACAACGACTTCCGGGTTGCCATCTGCCGGATTCCACGTGACACCGACGTGAACCGTGCGTCGAGATTGCCGTCAACAAATTAAAAAAAATCACGCCTCTCGTACGCGTTATTAGGAAACCCACTGCTTTTCTGGGCACTCTGTCTCTGATTGGCCAGTACTTGTGCCCGTTTTCCGCGAACTCTGCCTCTGATTGGCTAGTACTCGTCGCCTCTGTTGGTTAGGTTGGTTAAGGTTAGGGTTAGGGTGGGGTTAGGGATAGGGTTAGCCAATCAGAGATCGAGTAGGGGCGGGTCTTCCTAGCCTTGCCCAGAACTGGCAGCGGGCTCCATAATAACGCTTCTCGTACACAACGACTTCCGGGTTGCCGTCTGCCGGATTCCACGTGACACCGCGTCTAGATTGCCGTCAACAAGTGTGAGACGAGTCGAGTTTAGCCTGCTAATAGTTCGGGGGGAGATCTTTTGGTGCCCTTTCAAGTAAACGTACCGGAACTCGGATTATATCCTAACGACATCGACACGTCCGCAGGCGTAGTGTGCGTTGAAAGCCATGGTGGACAACAACAACAGCAAGGAAGAGGGGGGCGCGGGTGAAGCGGGGCCGCCCGCCGGTGGCCCGCACAAGCGACAGCCGTGCCGCTTCTTCTCCCAAGGGAGACGCTGCAATTACGGGGAGAGGTGCCGCTTTGTCCACCAGAGAGAAAGGCCCGGCGTCGAAGAGAGGGACGCCAACAGACGGGCTGCTCTCGGCGGCCTGAAGGAAACGAGTCCCGGGCGGCCCGACGCAGAGAGCCCTGTAAATGTGTCCCCCGGGCCGCTTGTCCACCCAGCGGCCAAAAGAGACGGGCTTACCCGCCGCCCCTGTCGCTACTTCCTCTCGGGCTTTTGCACCATGGAAGATGGATGTCGTTTCTGGCATCCGCCCCAGTTCCCCCCAGTCGGGGACCAGCCCGCACGCGGAGCGGAAAACAGACATGCGCAGAGGACGCCAGCCCCCCGTCCCGGCACCCTTCGGGAGGTCAAGCTCTGTGACCTTACGGAGGATGTCGCCAGGCGGCTCCGAGACACGGAAATCAGGCAGATGACGAAACGTTTCCCCCGAGATCAGCTCATTATTCAGGAAAGAAGCGACGGCCGGGTTACCTTTTACAGGGCCACCGTAGAGGCCACTGATCCTGACTGGGTGGGTAATGTTGGCTCTCCGACAGTCTTCCCTCCCCCTTTCCACAGCCCCGCGTCAGCATCATCAGCATCATCATCAACATCATCATCATCAGCATCATCATCAGCATCAGAGAGACATTTCTGTCAGAGAGAGCTGTTTGTAAACACAGTTTGAGCGTTTGACAGTTTCTGAAAGTGATGACAGAATGACAGTTTATCGGCTACACTGTTTGCTAATGATGAAAATTTTAGCCGCTTTGGCTCAATCGATGAAGATGAAGAGGGAATGAAAAAAAACCCAAAAACGACCCAATCGCCTTTCCAACCCATTGGTGTTGCCATATGATGGAACAGAGCCATTTAACCGATTGACGGTTCATGACAGGGATAGAGTCACTGATTTAGCCTGGCCTGGCATTTTTACAGGGGCCGCGGTACATAAGGAATTGGCTATCCTTTTTCATAATAGATTATTAAATCGTAATTCTATCTGCCATGACTTTCTTATATAATAACTGTTAATGATATTACAGGGTGATACCCTAGAAAATACCAATCTCGGAACCAGAGGCTCTGGGGACAATGGCCGGTATTTCGGGCCTTCAGGTGTAGCTGCTGGCTTAAAGACTTCTTCCGTGCGCCTGTCAGTTTGGCAACTTGAGACGTGAGAATGGAGCTGAGAGACGACGTCTACGACCGGATTGTTTCAGACGTTTCTGACACGAGTCGAACGTTTCCGCACACATACACAAACATCTATACTTTTCATAGGTGTTTTTGGTCCAGAGGACAGTTTGGCCAATACGTTCTGCCTCGTTCGTCCCCAACACGGACCGTTACCAACGAAAGCGTGTTCCTGTAGAAATCACTGCCTACTCAAACGTGACTGGCTGATACTACTCGGACTAAAACGGAAACCAGAACGCTTCCAATACCAAAGTCTTGTCCCGTTCCTACATATTCTTTCTATCTATCTAGCTATGTAAAATCTGTTAATAGAGATTAAGAAAACACTGACTCCTTGATTTGTCATTCACAGCCTTTTGACCTGAAAGAAATCGATATTATGGTGAGCTTCCCAGATAAATACCCACAAGAGGTAATAATTATTGCATATCCAGCACACAAAGTTTGGTGATTTAGCTACATCATTCTTTAAACAAATTGACAAAAGGTACCTATAACCCTTTCATTTCAGATTTTCACCATAGAAATTCCAGCAGACCAGGATCTACCGTCAATAATGGGAAGGTAAACAGAATTAAAGTTTAGTAAAACTTGTGTTCAGTGGTTTACAACAGTGTGTGTTGGATTGACGATTAATAAATGATCTGCCCATGCAGCCATGTACAACAAGCATCGCTGGAGTGGCTTCAGGCCAAGCATGCCACCAATCAGCTCATGGGAAAAGTAGAATTGCTGTTTCGGCCATTTCTGCGCTGGTTTGACCGTAGTATGGAGAGACTGCTCACTGAAGGAGCCAGGCAGGTGAGACTGCAACTTCCTGGAAACAAGGATGGTTGTGTTTGTGACTGTTCCAGCTCCTTGGGTAGTAACCTCTAGCCCATAAACTAACTCGACACTGTGCATGATTTACTTTGATCATACTGCTGACCCTGTGAAATTTTCCTACAGCTGAAAAAGGATATAGATTTGGAAAGAGCTGGATTGCAATTTATACCGTACCAAGAGCTGCAGGCTGCAGTATCCCAAGAACCTCCCACCACTGACCCATCTGACCATGCCTCCAGCACTGTCACTGAGGGGGACATGGATGGAGGGAGACAAAGGGAAAGCATGGAGACAGACAGAACAGATGAGGAAGGAAACGTAATGGTGCGGGCAGGGGCCGATCTTAATGAACAGTGGCAGCGGGAGGATGAGGATAGCGAGGAGGTATCCAGTAATCTGGTGGAGAACATTAAGATCAGCGAGCCCCGCAGAGGCACAGAGGTGAAGCTGTTGGGCCTGAGGCTGGGGGACAACACAGCCACCGTGGCGGCCAGACAGATCACTGTTAGTCTTCAGTGCAGCAGGTGAGAGCCAGCAGAGATCAGTCAAACATTACCTGTGGTTCGGAGTGTAGTAAAATTGGTTGGCAGTAATAAAATCCCTCCTGTTGACGTGATGCATGCTCAATAATCCAGGTAAGGAAATCCCAGAAAGTTGAATCAGTTCATCTGGACACAAGGTTTAGTGGGAGAAATGTTTCATCCCTCATCTAAGTGACTTCAGGTATCCCCAACCTTATAAACAACACAGTTGCATAACTGATTCAACTTTCTGGGAGTCCCTCCTGTTGAGGTAAACCTGACCGTGTTGTCTTGTCTTCAGGTGCAAGGTGACAGCGGACCTGACGCTGAGTGGCAGGAAACCCTGCTTGGCTCAGTGTGAGAAGTGCAGTGCAAGCATCAGCGCCACTTTCAGGCCCAGCATGCTACACCATTACAGTGATGTGCTGGGATACCTGGACCTCCATAATGCTGCTCCCATTGACCTTGTTCTCCAGGACTGTCAGCTCAGTGTAGGTTGCCTCAGCTGCTCCCAAGAGGGCCCTGTGCAGGTAATTAAATGTTCCCTTTTAATACTTGTAACTTTTTTTTTTAACCGAAGAAATTTTTTAAAGGAAAAATTTATTTTCTGATGAGATCCAAAACCCAAATTTGGCCTCTTCTGAGATAGAGTTTAATTTTTTTTAGGACATTTCCTATGGTCAAGCTAAGGCACTTAATTGTGAGCACTGTCATTGCAAACTCAGTATCCTGGCTGACAGCGCAAGATTCCAGTATATTCCACCACGCTCCAACAAAACAGGTTAGAGCTCACATGCCATTGCACATCCAAGAAACAACAAAGTTTATGTAGGTTTTTTTTTTTAAATTATTTTCTGCCTCACCATATCACAGAACATGTAAAATAAAAAATTATTCAGATATACAAACACCTATCTTCAGCCCTGCCCTCATCTTCAACTATCTCAGTAGCTTTCCACTCAGGGTATTAAAACCAATCATTACTGTAGATCGGCAACAGTAAACTTAGATTATGAACATTTTATTGCCCTCTTTATTGAATACAGTTTTCACAATGCTTACAGGCGCACTAAGGACAGTGCCGTCAAGAAAGGATAGGAAAGGAAATGACATTAGAGAGTTTACCAAGCAATGTGACAGGAAAAGGAGTTAAAGTGATCCATTGGGTGAATTATAATATTTGCAGCTTCCTGAGCAAGGCCTCCTCACGTCTCTGTGGAGAAAGCTGCCCAGTGAATCACTGCTTCTGTTAATGAACACAAACACACACTGTAACTTAAATATGTGTTCCTTAAAACCTATGCCTGTACATGCTTAAAGGACGAGATGTACATTATCAAACGAAGTATTACATATGAATGGCTACTTTAATCCCTGAGTTGGAAATGCTTGTTTTTCTGCAGGCCAAAGTGATGTTGTTCTAAATTATCCGAGGAACATAAGAGATCCTGCTGTTCAAAAAGGGAAGCCACTGCCCGAAAAAGGAACATGCAAGCATTTCAAACAGAGCTATCGCTGGCTAAGGTATCTCTCTCGCTGGACTTAGAAATCTATTCACAGTTAATTATGGAGATGAGCACAGAGCAATCCCTGTTGAGGATAAGTGAAATAATTGTGCCGTCGCCCTCAGGTTTCCCTGTTGTGGCCGGGCCTATCCCTGTGACTTATGCCATGACGAGGAGCAAGACCACCTGATGGAACTGGCCACAAGGATGATCTGTGGCCACTGTGCCAAAGAGCAGGTGAAGTACGACAACCACGGGGCTGTGAAATTACATTCAGATCGCACTTCAGACATTTAGCCGATGCTGGCAGCCTATAAGCAGTGCATAGAATTCAATAGTGGTCTCAACCTTGGTCTTCTCACCACGTCAGCTGGAGGAACTGCTGCCTGCGACAAAACTGCAGGTTCATTTTTTAGAGTTATGGCTGCCAATATTTTGCAGCACGGTGGCGCAGTGGTTAGCGCTGTCGCCTCACAGCAAGAAGGTCCAGGGTTCGAACCCCAGGGTTGTCCAACCTTGGGGGTCATCCCAGGTCGTCCTCTGTGTGGAGTTTGCATGTTCTCCCCATGTCTGCAGTGGGGTTTTTCCGGGTGGTCTGGTTTCCCCCACCATCAAAAAGACATGCATGTTAGGGTTTATACTCCTGTCTGTGCCCTTGACTGAGGCGTGGCAAGACGAACTGGAGTTGGTCCCTGGGTGCTGCACGGCGGCTGCTCACTGCTTCTAGCTACACAGCTAGGATGGGTTAAATGCAGAGCATAATTTTCCCTATGGGGATCAATATAGTATATATAAAAAATAAAAAAAATCAAATCAAAATCAACAGCCATCATGGCCCAAGATGCAAGTTTTAGTTCCAATCAAACACTACAACTGACAGATTTTAGTCTTCCACCAAAGATGGGTAATTTACAAGTGAAAACAAGCGTTACTTATCATGTAGTGTGCATGAAAATTGCACACCGTTTGGCCTTGGTAGTGCGTGGTTGGGAAGCACTGGGAATAAAAGAAGACTAAATCCCATAATACATACCATTACAAGTTACAAAGAGGAGTAACAACAGATGAGAGATTTGGCGCCGAAACGATGTGAACATGGGTAAGTGTATTTGGGAGTTTCACCAGCCTGAGGTTCCACAGTCTACATCTCAACACTAAACTTTCCGCTTAATGTTAAGGCACGGTTGAGAAGTTTTAGGTACGGCGATAAAATCCAGGCAGATAAAGGTAGATGGTTTTTTTTCCCAACCACGACAAGAGGAAGCTCGGATGTAAGAGGAGGATGGGGCAGGGTAGTCTGCGGGGAAGGGGGTAGATTTGCATGTTTGTTGTCCTTATCCCTTTGCTGAGCAGAATGTTTGAAAGGATCCCGTATTTTATTTCAACCGCAAGCATTGACCACTGGAGATTGTTTTCTTCGACATTCGCTTTGAGTGAAAGCATTGTTGTTGTTTTGTTTATCCAACTGCTGCTACATTTGTTCCTACAGCCTTACAGCAATGCAAAGCCGTGCATCAGTTGTGGAGGCATGTTAACAAGAGGAGCAAACACGAGCTACTGGGAGGGAGGACTGGGATGCAGGAACAAACTGAAAATGAACAGGTACATCCCTTTTATACTTTGTAACTTAAAATGTATGTGTTAATGTTACTATTATCAGTAACGATAAATGTAATCCTAACAGTTTTTCCTTAACAAAACCGGTATTAGTATTTATTTTGTTCATTTTTGTGTTTTTGGTCTACAGAAATGATCGGAAAAAATATGCCAACACCAGCAAAACTGTTTCCCGAAAGGCAGCTGGTGAGAGCAAGTAATCTGTGGAGAGGAACATTACATGATTTGTGGTCAAGTTTTTTTAAATCCCCCCCCCCTTTTTCTCCCCAATTGAATTTGGCCAATTACGCCACTGTTCTGAGCCATCCCGGTCGCTGCCTCGCCCCCTCTGCTGATCCGGTGAGGGCTGCAGACTACCACATGCCTCCTCCCATACCCGTGAAGTCGCCAGCTGCTTCTTTTCACCTGACAGTGAGGAGTTTCGTCAGGGGGACGTAGTGCGTCGGACAGGGATAGGCAACATGGTCCAGAAAGGTCCGGTGTGAGTGCAGGTCTTTGTTCCAACCAAGCAGTTACACACCTGAGTCTACAAATCAAGGTCCTTAGCAAAGACTATTGGTTGACTAATAGAATCACGTGTGTAACTGCTTGGTTGGAACAAAGACCTACACCCACACCGGACCTTTCTGGACCATGTTGCCTATCCCTGGCGTAGGAGGATCATGGTATTCCCCCCAGTCACGCCCCCCCCCGAACAGGCACCCCGATCAACCAGAAGAGGCGCTAGTGCAGTGACCAGGACACACACCCACACCCGGCTTCCCACCCCCAGACACGGCCAATTGTGTCTGTAGGGACGCCCGACCAAGCCGGAGGCAACACGGGGATTCGAAGCGGCGATCCCCGTGTTGGTAGGCAACGGAATAGACCGCCACGCCACCCGGACGCTGTGGTAAAGTTTATTGATAAATATGATCAACGGTAGTTTGCTTTCATATTTCTTACAATGAAATGATGGACAAATTTATAAATGACTCATGTTATTATGACTAATCATCTCCTTGTCAGAAGTTCACCAGAGAAGTTTGGCTCTGTTTAAAACCTGAGAATTTCCAAGCGGGGTCGATTCAGGCACTCCGGCTCTACTTTATGCTTTGGTCCCTGGGGTATTTGGAAAAACAAATGTTTCCGGTCATCTTGGCCATATATATCAAGATTGAGCTGTCCCTTTAATGATTTTTATGAAGGGATAGATGCGTGGTTATTGTATGATGGATAAAGACAGAAAAGATTACACCCCCCCCCCCGCCGGGATACAATTAAAAAAAGACCTGCTATAAACAAAATATGGGATTTGATTACTAAGTTTTTTCATTGGTTTGATTGCCAACATCTTGACAATTATGGTGGTCCAACATTCAGTGCTGTCAACTTAGTTTTCCATTAGCAAGTCCTGTGTAAGCCTCTTAAAGTAACAGAGGAATTTGATCTGATAGTCTTAAATATTCACATAATCGCCCTTGCTGGATTTTATTTTTCTTATCTGTTTAACAAACCTTTCAACCACGATGATTCTTAGTTGGTCACAGGATCATGTCAGGGTGCCATGACTCTGACCCTTGCACGCCTACTTATTGATTGTTTGAACTGCAGTACACCAGTTAAAGCTCACGCTATTATTGCACTCACTGTAAGTCACTTGGGATAAGAATGTCAAGTAAATGCCTTAAATGTGACATCAAACTGAACTGTTTTTGGCCGTTTTCGTTTTAACATACTGAAATGTGGCGACGCGCGAAAGTAAAGAGCTCAAATGTACTGGTGCACATAGGCGTTTCTGGCCCATTTTTGGGGATGCTGCAGCACCCCTAAATTGAACCCCAGCACCCCTAAAATTGAAGAGATTTTTTATTTTTTACTGTATGTCCATGTTTAATAAGCTGAAGAAATGTCAAAACCATATCCAGTATATGGTTTAAACGTAATATTTTAACAACAAAAATACAGCACCCCCCCATGCTTCGAAAATGGTTTGATCCACCCCCCCCAAAATTTATCTTGCCTGGCCGGCCAGCACTCTGGGTGCTCAGCACCCCTAAAGCGCTGATCCTAGAATCGCCCCTGCTGGTGCATCAGATATGTTACGGCCTGCATGCTCGTTGATTTAATATTGTTAGCCAGGGGTTAGTCAGTGATGGACCTAAAAGATCTGAGCACTTCACGATATGTGAACACGTCTGATGAGTAAGTCGAGATTTTAAATCAAGGAATTTTATAAATAACTAAATGTTCTCTTGAAAAAGGTCGGATGCTTTCCAGAGAAGCAAACCTTAGGCATGTTGAGACATTATAGGTGGGGGTAAAAATGATGTTTCGGTGATACGAAAAGAATTCCCTCTTAAGTCAGTTGGTCTTACATGACTTTGCCTCCTTTCACTGATGAGTAGAAAATGTGGAAGGCCAAAAGAAATGGGGGTTCACTTTCTAGACCTGTAAAGCCTTCCTGTTTTTGGATTAATTTTATTAATCATCCAATAAAGGGCCTTTTGTTAAGATTGAGCTGCTGGAAGGAAAAAAAAAAGCCGGCTCATGGCTCTGTTTTGAGAGCAAAGTCCTTCACTCTGCACTATAAACAGGGAGAACATTTTCTTCACCCTAATACTTGCAGCAACAGGTGCAAGTGTTACTATACCAGCATGGTGAACATCACCGAGGAGGTCCTGTGCTGCAGGTGTCCGGACCGGCTCCTGCAACCTCTCTGGGACTATCTGCTTCTTCACTACAGCCCTCTTCTCTCGTCTCCCTTCTTACCCGCCTCACTTGCCTTCTCCAGTTACATCTTCTTCAGTTTACCCTTTACTGCACTGGACCTCTTGGGAGACAGAGTCCCCCTATTCTATCGCTACAAGATCCAGCCGAACAGGCATCCGACACTGGGAATGATGGCCAGGAGCTTCATGATGGCTGTGTATAACCACTTGGTCTTCGTTATGCCAGCTGTGATTATCGGCACGTTCATACTGCCTCCGCCGGTGCTCCCGCCCTGTGCTCCCACCGCATACAAGGTGCTGATTGATGGACTGGCTGTGCTTCTCCTCTTTGACACGCAGTATTATATTTGGCATTTTGTGCACCACAAGCACTCGCAGCTTTACCGTTGGGTCCATGCCGTCCACCACGAGTACATGGCTCCCTTCTCTTGGTCCACGGAGCAACTCAGCATTCCCGAGTTAATGACTGTAGGTCTGTGGAGTAACCTGGACCCTATTCTGTTTAGATGCCACCCTTTGACCACGTTATGCGTAACCGTTTTCAGCATCTGGCTGTCTGTGGAAGACCATATAGGCTATGACCTGCCATGGGCTCTCAACCACCTGATGCCATTCGGTCTGCTGGGGGGAGCACCAGCCCATGATATGCACCACCAGAGGCCAAATAGCAACTACGCTCCGTTCTTCAGCCACTGGGACAGAATGTTTGGCACTGCTGTGCCACCAGAGAAGAAGGCTGTGAGGAAAACATAACGTAAAAAAGTAGAAACAAGGGCAAAAAGTAGAGTAATGCTAGTGTAGTACACGTTTTAACATTTTTGTCATTGTATATTTTCTTTTTGCACTTTATCTAATTTATGTATGTCAAACTATTGACCGATTTTGCTCCATTTAGCAAAGTTTTCATGCTTCCTGGGTTGAACAATGCACGACAATGGCATAACCAGAACAAAGATGGTGCTTTAACATTTGAAACAAGCTTCAGTTTATTTCCAGTACAGTTCAGTTAATCCAAGTGAAGTTAAAGCAGTGCACTGGTTTAGCTGTCGAGCAAAGTAGCTTATAAGCTCCATAAGATGGCAGCAGACTGAGTGTGAAACAAAAGCAAGGGTCAGCAAATAACTTGTCCTGTTGGCTTGTTCGCTTACGTAAGTACTTGGACCAGCATGACTAAGGAAAGACTTGTTCACGCAGGCGCTTTCAAACAAACTGCTATTGCCAGATCTAATGGTCATGCACAGGTCACATCCAACAAAAGCCCACCGGTTTGAAGTTTGAACGGTCCTATTTTGACCCCTAGGATACCTGTTCAAAACTTTAAAAAAAGCCCCCCCCCACTGACAGTAACGAGAAGACAGAAAATGGAATTTATGCAATTAAATCGATATTAGTGGCAAGGGGTCTTTTACTTTGCTTTCGTCCATCTTGACGAGATGAGCAGTAGATACGGTCTGAAGCCTTGCTGTGTCTCGGACTTCTGTTGGGAACTAACTGCCATATCCTCTATTGCACCTTTGCACAGGTAATGCTAGTAGCGAATGAACAGCTTTAAAAAAAAAAGTACTTTTTTAAAAGATAATGTAAATTATTCTTCTACTTCATTTCCCCTGTGATATATGTAATACTGATTAAGTGCTGATGCTAATTAGTATGTGAATCTTTGTCGTGGTCCAGCAAAAATTACAAACATTAAATGCAACAATGCAAAAAAAAAAAATTGAAATATTTATTTTTCCATAGAGAATATAAAATGATTTCAGTGAAGGCTCTTGTTTAAATATTGTACAAACATGTTTGAAATTTGTCCTATATTCTCTGTTGGGTGCATCTTTGTGTAGCTGATGAACTGCCGTCGCAATTTCCTTAGCTCTGCCATGTTGAAGCTCCTGGTAAGCTGAATGTTATACATCAAGTCAAGGACATCAAAATGTGGCAAGGTGGCTGAAATACAGGTTATCATAACCATCATTACGGAGACTGAACCAAGACTGAACCAAAGTGAAACGAGACAATATCCCTACCTTAGAAAAAGTGTATATGTACGTTTAAAAAAGTGACAAAATCATATTCTTCCTGTTTGATGATGACAACAGTATCAAAGGCCAAAGATAATACGGAGAAGGGAATAATATTTGGGAACTCCAATACCAATTTAAAAAAAAAAAAATCAAACACAACAAAGCTATTAGTGTGGAACTAGTCAGTTTGCCTTGGCCATCATATTCAAAGTAATTAATTCAAAGAGGAATATCAAAGGGTTTGCCTCTGGGAATTGCTGAGGCAAACTCTGACCAAAGTCCACTGATCTAATTTGGATTCTGTCCCACACATTCCAACACGTGTGCGTAGTAGCAAGACCTTTAAAGGTGCCCGGTGCCTTTGCCTTCAATTGAATTCAATTAAAAATGATGCTCTTTGATGCACATAAACTCATCCAGTCCTCCCACCAAGGAGTTTGCACATTTCATACAGGGTGACTTTTGCCTCCCACTGTTGTCGGGATATGGCTTGACTTGCATTAGGTAGGAGATTATATATATGTACATAAAACAAGACTACAACAACCACATCCGTTTTATATTTACCTGTGAAATTATTGAAAAGGCAAATATAAAAACATATGTATGTGTGTGAATGTGTCAGCCCTGTGATGGCCTGGCAGCCTGTCCAGGGTGTCTCTCCGCCTGCCATCCAATGACTGCTGGGATAGGCTCCAGCATCTTCGCAACCCTGAGAGCAGGATAAGCGGTTCGGATAATGAAGGGATGGATGGATGAATGAATGAATGAATGTATGTATGTGTCATAGAAGGATATCTTTTCTGAAGTCCCTGGAACTGCAATGAGGTCCCCAGGAACACTTGTCTTCTGTGCATTGAGAATTGCCTTGGAAAAAAAAACATCAAAAATAATGATTATCTTTATATTTACTTTTATTCCTTAACTGTATTAAAGTGTGTGAGGCATCCGGCCTCCTGTGGTTGGTGCTAAGATATCCAAGTATTGCAATAAAGCAATTTGACTATTAGGAAAACATGGACATACAAAAGTCAACATTTAAGAATTTAAGACTGGTTTATAATTAAATTAATTGAAAGATTAGTTTCCAAATTCATGGGCAATTAAAAGTGAGAAGATTTAAGAAGAGTGCATTTGATTAACAAAAAAGATGAGTAAACAATGATACCAAAATAACTGATTGGAGGCTTACCATTAGCACATCTTGTGTGATCTTGTCCAGCTCATACAAAAAGTTTGTGGATGACAAAGGTTGCTGTGGAGGAAAAGAAACAAACAAACAAAAAAACAACCAATTTCACAAAACAGAAATTGCATACACCTTGTTGGCAGAATAAAGTGTAATACAACTAAAAACTCAAGTAAACACTTCTTCCTACAGAATAATTACACCAACGCTGTGTGTGTAACCATGCTGTGTACGTCACCTACACTCAGCGTAGACTGATTCGGTGGAGGTGCTTTTCTTTTGAAAATGGCATCTGAGATGGCTTCATATGGAAGCGTGTCATCTTTCTGAATAGTGAATAGAGGACTGTCCCATCGGTTTCTGGAATCTGGAGCTTCAAATCTCAACACCAACGCATCTAGGCTACAGAAGAAGAAACAAACGCTGGGTCATTTCCTTGACAAATGTGTCGCATGGGATTAAGATTTGACAGTTGCATACAAAGGATGATTTACAACTACTGAAAAGACGAGTAGCAGTGTTATCACAGTGTCCGCAGCTGCTGAGTGCGAGGGCTTCTTACGCACATCTCCTGAGTGTACTGCTCAGCAGCATCTCTGTCGATATTCCACGTCGAGCTCATTTCAGCTGAGGTCAAACAGTATACCTTTAAAAGAGAGGTCGCATAAGATTCTTAGTTTCTCTAACCTGTTAGAGGCAACACATGACACTCTGCTTAGTTTAATACCATCCAAAGTCCTGTGGTAGTTTGCCTTGTGCACTTACCAAGCAGTGAGGTGTCTGTGTGTGTTTGATGAGGCAGTAAAGTTCATATCTGTAGCCTGTAGGGGACAAAAAGGCCAAAGGTAGTTAAGAATACAAACAAATTACAAAGCATTGATGCAGTCAGTTTATTTATAGTAAATATCCATGATCACCATCAGAAAAAAATTACCTTTGATGTAATTTAATGAATCCAAGATGATTACGTCATCTTTGCTGAGCTTCCTATGCAACCAATAACAATAAGCATTAAAACTGAGCCGACGTCATGTCAGTAGGCGGTCAAACATTGAATCAGAAGAGAGAAAAAATAAATAGATTCCTACCTCTCTACTTCAGATTTGAGAGCGCCTCTTAGATTTTTTTCCCTCTGCGAATCTGAAACAAATTCAGCGAGAGTGGGCTGCAATGGCGGATTTCAAACTTAGCAGCTATTTATTGGCTACTAAGTTCAGCTATGTATTCGTATTGTGCAGACTGGGAGTTGGATTCCGGTAGACGTGCCATATCTCAGAGCTTTACCCCACAGCGGAAATGCACAATTACGCATTTGTTCACGAGAAGTGGTTTTGTTGCAAGGCAGATTGGTCATGATTGGGTCTCAACTCTGCAGCCTGTGGGGTATGCACGAGATGCTTTACATCAGTGTTTCTCAACCGGGGGTCCGCGGACCCCTAGTGGTCTGTGAAAATAAAATATCTTTAAAAAAGAGATCCTATGACATTTATAGAAATAGGATTATTTTACTCAAATGTGACTGAGACCTTTATCTACCTAAACTATAAAGGGTAACATGACTTTTTTCTCTAATTACATCTGTTTCACAAGTGTAATTTATTGTATTTTAATAAGAGATCTCGCTCCCGTTTGCATTGTTAAAAGTTACTGCATCAAAATTCTGTTTTGTTACATATATCTGAAAGTTACTGAATACATATTCTGTTTTGTTACATATATCTGAAAGTTACTGAATACATACTGTTTTGTTACATATATCTGAAAGTTACTGCATAAGAATTCTGTTTTGTTAACTATATCTAAGTTACAACTGAAAGCTCTTATTTTTGCCCCAAAGAGTGAATAAATGCTATAATGCAATTTAAAATGCAGTTTCTACTGTTTCTATCAAATTGCAACCCCTCTCCCCCAAGATCAGGTGGAGGGGGTCCTCAGGGTAGATCAAAAATACGCAGGGGGTCCAGGACCCCAAAGAGGTTGAGAACCACTGCTTTACATGACGGCAGCATCGCCGGAAGAACACTTGATGTTGTTATCTTCCACTTTTGTGACTTTAAAGCTAAAGGCGACCGGTGTATCTGCAGGCATGGGCGCAGCTGTGCCTGGGAGTGCCATGTGTGTGCAGGTTTTTCCATCCAACCAGCCACTGCACCAGGTGAGTTCACTGGCCATACACCTGCAGCCAAAGAGGACACATTACCCTTTGTAGTCGCTCGGTGCGGTGTCGGGCTGGACGGGAAACCGGAGTACCCACGGCACTCCGTGGTCGCCTACGCCCGGTCGCCATCACGTAAAGGCTCTCTTACCGGCGTAAACAGCATTCTTCTCCACGTCGATGGCGCCGTCTCCGACAATATGTACCTTTCTGTCCGTGTTGCTTTCGAAGTAACTCTTTAACTCGTGTGTCCGCCGGGTTTTGCCGCTGCAGGGATAGCCGCACATCTCTACGAGAGGCATCGCTGCCCACCTGCGAGCGCAGCTGCTTCTTTAACCCGGAAGCGGAAGGAGTTCGGGCTGGAAACGCTTCCGTATACATTCTCTCGTAAACCACGTGATAATCCAATCACGGAAATTTGAATTGGTTCATCTGGATATAACGTTATTGAGAGACGTTTGGCTTGACTTGCGGTGATCAAGTTTGGGGTTTATTGATTAAATTTGGGGATATGAATAAATACAGTGGTTAAATTCCGGATTAAGGTCGAATCGGAGGCGGCCGCGCAACATTTCGGGTACCTGCGTCTGTTCACGTGGTTTCCGAGAGAATGTCGGCGGAGTAGCGCCTTGTTTTAAACTAAACTTTTCTCAAAAGCGTAATTATATTGCGTGAAAATAAGCACAAAATGCAGACACGTCTAGCTTTCAGCACCAGTTTATTACATTTTTTTACTGGTTTATTACATGTTAACACATACGAGTTCAAAGTGAACCACTAACGAAAACCTAATAACCATACCGCGCATTATAACGGCATTTTCATATACAATTTACGAATGGTAACTCAGAAATATGTGTAACCGAGGGTGTGTAGATGTCGCCTATACTGTGTGAAACTATAAAATAACAAATACCGGAGGTTCCACTTTCCCACGAGGACCGCTTCATTTGGATCCCCTCCCAACAGAACGCCACAGCAACGACACTGCGTACAGCACTTCCGCTCTCTCTTCGGCCTTCAAAATAAGAGCTCAAGGCATATACTGTGGCAACAGTTTATAACAGGAACTTAAAATCACTAACAGGGCAAGTCCAGAAAAATAGGTTACATATGTAACGTTTAAATGATACATAAAAAAACAATAAAATTACTTTTTTTTGGTCATGAAAGTGAGAGTTCTTTTGTGGGATATGTTATTTTAACGGTAATACTCAAACAAATGAAGGTGGTAAATGTTCTTCAAGCAGGATCCCGCCCTCTACAGCAATAGATAAATAAATAAAAAGGAGTAAAACGGTTAAATTAGCACAAGTACCCATCCTCCGGCTTGATCTTCCACCACTATGACAACAACAGCAGCAGGATACTAACTTGTCTGATTTCGGTTTCTGTTGAGCCTGTAGAGCGTTTGTCATCATTCGAATGATGAGCTCCGTCACATCCTCTGACCTGACCAGTGCGCTGGACTGCCAGGCTTGGCTTGACCAGGGATACCCAAATCTCCATACGCGAGTTCCAGAAAGGAGTTATCCACAACACGCCTCTTACCCATGAAATGGCCTTGTGCAACAAAAGACAACGTTCAAATGTGCACAAAAAATTAAGAAGCATTTAAGGAGAGTGTACTGACATGAAGTAATTGGAATAATGGCATAACATGACCCTTACCTGTTGCCCACAGATTGCCCCTCGGGTTCACCTTGATCCTTGAAACTTTATTTTTAAATTCAGTCAAATCGAGAGTCATTGCGGACGACGTCAAAGTGAAATAAACGAATAGAATAAACGAACCCAGGATTCCTGCTCTGCAAAGCCTTGCCAATATCCCTCCCATCGTTTAAAAAAATAATAATTTAAAAGCAACCTGACAATGGTTAAGACTCCCCCAGCTTGGAAATCTCGGCTGTTCCGCTACTTCGGGGAGGTTGACGGTTATACGGGAGTGGGACGGGCTTAATATTCCAATTAGGTGACGTCACAGGCAGAGGTTCGTTTCCTTACTGCAGTGTTTCTCAACCGGGGGTCCGCGGACCCCTAGTGGTCCGTGGTGTAATTGCAAGGGGGTCCGTGAAAATAAAATATCTTTAAAAAAAAGAGATCCTGTGACATTTATAGAAATAGGAATATTATACTCAAATGTGACTGAGACCTTTATCTACCTAAACTATAAAGGGTAAACATGACTTTTTTCTCTGATTACATCTGTTTCACAAGTGTAATTTATTGTATTTTAATAAGAGATCTCGCTCCCGTTTGCATTGTTAAAAGTTACTGCATAAAAATTCTGTTGTTACATATATCTGAAAGTTACTGAATACATATTCTGTTTTGTTACATATATCTGAAAGTTACTGAATACATATTCTGTTTTGTTACATATATCTGAAAGTTACTGAATACATATTCTGTGTTGTTACATATATCTGAAAGTTACTGCATAAGAATTCTGTTTTGTTAACTATATCCAAGTTACAACTGAAAGCTCTTATTTTTGCCCCAAAGAGTGAATAAATGCTATAATGCAATTTAAAATGCAGTTTCTACTGTTTCTATCAAATTGCAACCCCCCTCCCCCAAGATCAGGTGGAGGGGTCCTCAGGGTAGATCAAAAATACGCAGGGGGTCCAGGACCCCAAAAAGGTTGAGAACCACTGCCTTACTGGATACACGATGCGCAATAGCGCATCACTTTCCCCCCATGAACGCTATTAAGCATAAAAACTCAACATCCCAAAACCGTCTGACTCTGAAAAGAATAAAACCCAGTGTGGTATAAAATCTATCGGCCTCTCGACATCTGAGCCAGTCTTTAAACATCTGAGAGCAAACAGCAGGGAGGCATGACTCAATGCAACAATTTATTGGTGAGTAACTGACGTCAACATAACGGCAAGGCACAGGGGCCACTGCATGCTAAATAGATGTGATGATGGCTTTAAAAATGCTGTGAATCAGGGCGGACCATTAGCTACTCCACGTGCACAAGATGACCTTACTGTACACAGTATCAAAAGTACAAACGTCTTCCAACAGGCAGTACAAAACAGAAAGTTGTGGAAGGTACATTTCATTTTAGCCTGCGCAGTTAAAGTGTAGATTTGAGGACAGGTGTTAAGGGGTACAGAGAAATAGTCAGCATTTATATAGAAAGTTCACTCGCTTAGTTAAGTCAATATGACCACGTGTTGTCATTCCCAAAATAATTTATAAAATTGAAAATACGGGATAATGCACATTTTATAAACTTATTTATACATTGCACTGAGATAATCCGCAACACCCGGAAGCTATACAATATTTAACAATCACTGCCATTGACCATGGAGGTAGGACCTGTCATGTGCCACGTACCGCTTTACATATCAAGGCCTGTAAACATTAAATTACCATCAATCCAAAAACATGATCCGAGAGCTTTCACCCCCCCCCCCCAAGTCATCATCAGGCTTATAAGATCCTGGAATTGACCAACGTTCCCATATGAGTGTTTTTATCTCAAAGGAGTCTTAATGAATAAAAGCCCTGATTTTTAAAACATGTACACGTGCATGCCACCAACCTTCACCTGAACACTTCAAAACATCTGCTCTGGACTCTTTCAAAAGAGCGCACCCTGATCTTAATATTCTACTTTCAATTGCTTGAATAATGCACTTCTGACACTTTGAGGTATTTTAAATACTGCTAAACCTCACTTGCAACACCTCTCGTTTTTCCATGCTTCCGCTCATTTAAAAAAGAAAAGAAAGGCAAAGAAAAAAAAAAACAGCTTCAGGTCAACATGCAACAAGAAATGCAATACATTTATAATGACTAAAACATATACTGTAGAGGCATTGTGGGACACTTGATAAAATAATTTTGCACATTTAAAGGAAACTTATTGGAAGTTAGCCTGCAAAATAGGCTACACTTACAGAGGCAACTCAACATGTGTTTTGATCTTGCAGAACGCTTTGTTTTGGTTAAGTGTTCTATATGAATGCAATATATTTTAATGGATATTGAATCATCTATACTTTGTAGTACATGTTAACTATAAGTCTGTATATATTTTCACTTAGAAATTCATTTGAATTGCAATACTGCTGTATTTCACCAGTATGGTAACAAATATCCTGAATCTTATTCAGATAATATAATATTATGCAGCACAAAGTGCTTAGAATTACACACAGTTCGGCTGGTTACTGATATCAAAAGCAAAATCCTACCCCCCTCTATTATATCTGTCAATACCAGGCTTAAAAATAAAACACATTCCTGAGTCTCTTGTTGGCGTGGCAAAACCATTCAAACAAAAAACAACGAATAAACCATTTGTCAGCTCTGCCATGAATGCAGTGAACTCCTTAAGGTTCTTTAACACAAAGTTTTAAACTTTTAACACTAACATACAAACATATATATGAAATGTTTTTATATATATATATATTTAAATATAAAAAAAGAAGGGGCACCCCGCTGGCTAACTTGGTAGGGCACGTACCGCATAGAGGTCTGCAAGACTGCCGGCTCCCGACAAACTTGAGTCGATTCGGGCCGGGCCTTTTTTTTTTCTTTCTAATAGATCGGGCTCGGGTCAGACTTGGGCTCATTTAAATTCCCTTAAACATGCAGAGCACACATAGGCCACTGTATGAAATACTGTAATATTGATTATAAATATTATACATACGCATGGGTACGCGTGCATTACACAGGACAGCTGACCATGCCGTGTGTGTGTGTGTGTTTGCATGTATCAGAGAGCGTGCGTCAGAGAAAAAAGTGATATTGGTTTCGGTTTCCCATTGGGCACAGGCTGGAAAATTGTGGAATTTGTTGGGCTGGGGCCGGGCTAGGGCTTGAATACCACGGGCCAGGGTTGGGCTAGGGTTGGAGTTTTTGCTCGTGCAGGGCTCTAGTACCACGTAAGGCTGAGTCCTTACTGCAGTGGCCTGGGTTCGAATCTTGCCCGGGCCCTTTGCTGCATGTTATCCCCTCTCTCTCCCCTGCCTTTCCTGTCTCTCTACTATTGATGTCAAATAAAGCAGAAAATGCCAAAAAAAAAAAAAAAAAACTTAAAAAAAAAGAATACATAATTTGATATATTCATTTTGTCCTTACAATCGTGAAAGTACTGTTATCCAGAAAATATAGGGACTCCATTAGCAGTTACTGTCTGTGGCTGCAAATGACGTCAAAGACATTGAAAGGCCCCAGAAGTACCTCCTTCGTGCAAAGCATCAGGCATCACATATAGCCTTCACTTTGAAAAATACAAACAAAAAAAAACAAGACAAACTAAAGCAGCTTCAAAGAGACTCAATGGAGGCTCTAACTACTGGAGAGGGACCGCTTGGGTCTGAGCGTGAGAGCTCAGTGTTAAGTTACAGCCCAGCTTCCTGTCACAGTGCCGACCCGGTGGCTCTTCTGCTTGCGGAGGATTTGTTTCATTTGGGGCTGGTACCAAGTTATTTATTTCTCTGGCCTCTGCTGGTCTAACAGACAGGCTGGCTCGCTCCGTCCCCCTCGTCTCTGGCCCCTCCGCTTCCGCCGTCTCCTCCTCAGACTCCTTGATTTTGTGTACAATAAAAAGGTGTCTGTTGAGCGACAGCAGTGATGCGAAACACAGTCCGCAGTGAAGGCACTGGGGCGTGTTCTCGCCGGTTTTATGCTGAGGTATATGCTGCTGGAACCGCACGCTGTCCTCGGTGGTGAAGCCGCACTTTGAACAGCGGAATCGAGTTTTCAGACGTTTGGCTGAGGAAACGTCTCGACTACCAGCAGGCTCCTGCCCTTCCCCTTGGACGCCAGTGGCAGGTCTTTTTGAAGTAAGCGCCTGCAAATCACACAAACTATGCATCTCAGTACAAAAAACAAAAACAAAACTGACACGATGTGTCTTTGTCTACATTATTTTTTTTTTTCTGGTGTAGAAATGTAAAAAAAGAACAAACAAATTACCTCTTGCAAATCCTTGCTGGTTTCCTGTATAGCTGTTTTTGGCATTAGGCTTAAATCAGGGTTTTTAATTCCATGCATGAGAATGATGTGATTCTTCAACATCACACTTGTGGCAAATATTGTTTTTGTGTCTGTGCAGTACCTGAGTAAAGAAAAAAAAAAACATCAATACACACAAATACAGAAGCAAATTTCACACAATTAGGTTATTTTTAATCAAATGAACAAGACAACACAGTAATCCAGTGTTTCCCACACATAGACTTTACTTGGGTGAGCTGCCCAGGTATGTTAACAGCCGCCAAAGTATATCTGGCGACGCATTTTTTTGTTTTTTTATCCGTCCGAGAAAACGACGTCATTCGCGATCAGTTAACTAGTGAACAACCTCCCCTTACTCTACCCACCCCCTACCTGTTCCCTACGCTGTTGTGAGAAGGGTCAACTGACAATCCCGCACATGCTCAGCAGAGAAACAGACATTCTCTGATATTACATTAGAAGACACGGACACAGTGGGTATTCTACAAGCACAGACCAAGTAAAGCAGCTACCTCCTTTGATCCTATTGTAGAATTGTTCTCTAACTTTGGTAGTAGCTTCGAATTCTATGAACGAAAGCGGCAACTACGCTGCGTTGGTAGCTACAAGATTCAAGAGAGTATTCAGCACATGTAACTTGACCATTGCGCAATAGGCAGCAAAGTTGTCCTGGCTAAATATCCATCCATTCGTTATCCGAACCGCTTTTCCTACTAGGGTTGCGGGATGCTGGAGCCTATCCCAGCAGTCATTGGGCGGCAGACGGGCAGGCACCCTGGACAGGCCGCCAGGCCATCACGGGGCTGACACATTCACACCTAGGGACAATTTAGTACGGCCGAAACTCACACAGACACGGGGGGAACATGCAAACTCCACACAGAGGACGACCTGGGATGACCCCCAAGGTTAGACAACCCCGGGGTTCGAACCCAGGACCTTCTTGCTGCAGAGTTGTAGTACTCGAGTCCAGGACTCGGACTCGGGTCTGACTTGAGTCGTGACCCGACTTGGACTTGAGCACTGATGACTCGGACTTAGACTCGAGCATTGACTGCATTTAGACTCAGAAGTTGGAGATGAGGACTCAGACTTGTTAATTGACAAAGACTTTTTTTTGTTTTTGTTAGTTTTTTTGGAATACGCCCTAATAATTTGGCACAAGATATTGATAGCTATATTAATACCGTAACATTATGCATTTTCATGCAAGGGCAGGCACGTGTGTTCCACCTACATGCGGATTCACGTGCACACCCTCATGTTGGAGGGTATGAGCCCATCTTCTTCGACTCAGACTCATCCTTGATGACTTGGACTCAGGTCATGGGGACTTGACTCGGACTCAAACACTGGGGACTCGAGAGACTCGACTCGGACTCGAGGTTTAGTGACTCGACTACAACACCGTCTTGCTGTTAGGCGACCACACTAACCCTGTGCCGCCTGGCTAAATATAAGAAAGATTATAATTTGCCTTCTTCTTTGGGCTGTGGCAGTTAGAAAGACACCGACTAACTTTAGTCAAGGTTAGACTACTAATTTTTCATGCACTTACTCAGCAGGGTAAGTTAATTTTATCTTTCTATCAGCACTACACATACTGTGCATCTAATTTCTGTATAGTTAATTTAAAGCCAGGTGTTTGTTTGTCATCGGAGAAACAGACTGAAAGTGGAACACCCGACTGCATGTCTGCGAATATCGATAAACGGACCAGCACCAGGGCTGTTCCCATATGCACAGGCGTTGGAGCACTTTGAAAATCCTAGAAAGATTAGGTGTTCTGACAAACAGTGTCATCTTTGTACATACTAAAGATTGTTTTATTTAACTTCTTTTTTTTTAACTTGGTGTACTCTTCCCATCCTGTCTAAGGACAGGATGTTGTATTGCTGTTAAGCCCACTAAGGCAAATTTGTAATTTGTGATATTGGGCTATACAAATAAAATTGATTTGATTTGATTTAGATGGAAAGGAAGGCTGGATCTGTGAGACACAACATTATGTGAAATTAATAAAACTGTTCAATAAATCAAAATATTGTGTTAAAGGTCACACGTATTTGTTGTTTGTCACATGTAGTAGACTATTTTTGTGCCGGCAAGTAATGCTGGCCCTTTCCGCCTGCTACCACCACAAGTATATTTCAGACCTGTGGGAAACACTATAATCCATTCATTCTAGAGTATGATAGAATTCCTACCAACAAGAGTAAATTTTCTTCTTTCCATTATGGTCATTGCGAATGTGTCTTCTCAAACTGGCTGCAGAGTTAAAAGACCGCTGACACTGTCGACAAGGATACCTCTTGAGTGACTGTGAGAAATATGTAGATTGTACATGTTTTATAATGGGCCGCACTGAAAAGAAGTATCTTCTAATGTCTACCTTCTTAAGTACACTAAGTTAATCAAGCATTTCAATAACTTCTCTTAAGCAAATATGACTGCTTAGGTGTGCAACCACAGCAGGTTTTCATTATAGCTGAGTGTACTGTACAGGTGAAAACACATTCACGGTGGCTCACCCTTCCATGGCTAGTCTTCATGTGTGAAACATAAGTCTCTCGGTCAGGGAACCACTTGAGACACTCTCCACACGTCCAGCCCATGGGCTTTGTGCGAGGCTTGCCTCCTTGCTCCGCCTCCTTCCTAGGAACATCGGTGTGCTTGACTGGACTGTGAACCTTCAGTTGCTGAACGGTTGAGAGTGCATCTTGGTGCCGGGCTGCCCGATCTGTTGGTTTGCCATTTTTTTCAGCCTCTGTTCTGACGCTCCCACTATGCACACTCTGGTACAAACAAAAAAAACAAAAAAAACAGCAAATTACAGAAAGCAAATTATTACACATTAGAATCTGGATTTAAGGGAACATATATCTGAAATAATTTTTTAAAAAAAACATACAAGTTTACAGTAAATTTCCAGCACAATGGAGCAGTGGCTCATTTACCAATATTCATTTTAAACTGATGTCACAAATCACAATTTCACCAAAAGGAAAAACGAGGCCAACCCTGAAGTGTTGTATTAACAACTGCTTCTGTAGAAATACTGTGGTGCACTCCGGACACTTGAACACACAAGTGGCACGCTTTTCAGCATTCTGATGGAAGTGCTGCAATATTAACTGCTTTTTCTTGAAGACTGTCTCACATGAACACTTAAAGATTAACCTGGAAGGGGAAAAAAGAAAAAGAAAACCCCCATTGGAAACAAAAACAAAACAAGGCAATTACATACATAATTCATAATGTATTGCAAAAGGAACTGTGAAAAACAAACAAGGTTTTCCATTGTGGCCTAAAGAGAGGTGGACTTACTGAGGGGATATTTTGGTAGCACTGTGTTTATTTTTCATGTGAGTTTCGCAGCAGTCAGAAGACTTGAAGGCAACTGGGCAGATGGAGCATTTATAGAAGACATCGCAGTGTTTTTCTTCAATGTGACTATTTTGACCATTAACTGACTTGAAAACCATATCACAGTGAAGACACCTAGAAAAGAAGGGAATTAAAAGAATCTTTCTCTCCAAACCAATTTTATAGTAGGGCACTTAGGCCAACACTGAGGCCGCCTAATAAGGCCTTTGTCCTGTGTTCAGCATACTTACTTGTACCAAGCTTTGCGTGCATAATGAAGGCAGTTTTCCTTCACATGCTTCTGTATGTCGGCAGAGCGACTCAGGGCACCACACTCAGGGCAGCAGTACGGGGACTTGTGTGCATGGATGCGCTGGTGAGCCCGAAAGCTACACTTGTTGGGCAACAACATTGAGCACACCTTACATACCTAGGTATGATGAAACAAAGTAGCAGACACAGTGAGTAAAAAAACAAACAAACAAAAAAAAAATCAAAAAGAGATTCTTAATATATTACGCTTTATTACAAAGCGTTCAACAAAATTTAGACTCACTAGTGCTTCTATATCCTCAGAGTGCCTCTGGTAATGGGCTGCAAGTGCCATGTAATCGGACAATTGCTTGTTACACTCCAGGCAACGAAGTCGGTGCCGAATGACATTGTCTGGATACAGGGGCATAACAGGTTGGGTTTTCAGCGGGGATGATGATGAAGCGTATGAGTCCACATTGACAGATGACTCAGAGCTCGAGGGCGCAAACATTTGCTCCTCTGCAATGGGCTTCATAAAGAGCTGTGTACACTGCATAACCATCCCGTTGTTCTTATGTTCCCGTGCATGTGCCAACAAGGCACACTTGTTAAAGAAGACCATTGTCTTTGCACAGTGGGTGCACGCTACCTCAATGTGAACACTCCTCCTGCCATAGTGGTACACAAGACTCCTCTCCACCCCAAAAGAGTCCCCACATTCGAGGCAACAGTATCCCCGTGGTGGAAGGTGGATGTTACTCTCGGGGGGTGGATTGAGGTTGGGCACGTAAGTAGGCACGGGGTTGGTATTGTTCAACAGTCTGTTTAGGGTTCCCGCTGCTGTGTTGGGGACAGGGGTGCGTGGACAAGGGTTGGCTGTCTTAACCTGATGCACCAATGGGACAGAACTGTACACAATGGAGGAGGAGAGTGTCTGTTGGTTCTGCTGGTGGGTGGTGGACCGTGCAGTGACTGAAGCCGCAACACTGTGAGGGACCAGGTTTAGATTTGCTAAGTGCATTGCTTTGGGTAGGAAGTTTGTATTTGTTGCATGGCCTGTTTGGGATGATGATATTCTCTTCAGTTTCTGCCCTCGATGTGCAACAGATCTTCTAACACCGCTTGTATTATGGAATATGGTTGAGGATTGCAGCATGTTAGGCCTCTTGGAGTGTCGCTGTAATTTGTGGTGTAAAATCTTTGATGAAGATGTACTAACCGAAGTACCTTTGGCATGCATTTCAACAGTGCTATCACCAACTACGTTTTGAGACTGGTGGGGAGACATATTACAATAAGAATCCTCACTGATCATACTTTGGGATGGAGAGGACTCATAGGCAGACTGAACCTCATCTGTCTCTGAGTCAGGTAAAACACTGGTGACTGTGCGCTTGATCTGCCCAGATGTTGTTTTGATGGTCTTAATTCTTACTCTTGGTATGGCAGGGGGTGAGCAAGATGCCATGGCAGGGGATGCTTTTCCACTACTATCACTGCATATGCTTACAGGACTGTCAGAGGGTTTCATTAACCGTTTTACAGCTTCAAGAGGGCTCCTGGGACTTCGTGGTGATATAGGTACCTTGGGACTAGCCTTTGTACAGTCATTATGAACAGCTGATGACTGTTTGGGATTAGTTTGATCACTGGAATCCTTTCTAGCATTAAGAGCCACCAGCGCCTCTAGGCAAGAAGATAATTTACATGTCTCAGACTTGACAAATGGATGAGAGGCAGGAAGATCAGGCTTGGCTACTTTATGGCAGTTGCTCTCTGTAAAGTTCTGGGCATCATTTAGAGGGGGAAGTGTACTATTATGAGCATCTTCTTTGTCCCTCTGCTCACTGATATGAATTTCTGGCTTAAGGACCGGCTCCCCAGTCCTTATGTTATCTGTTTTATTACATTCTGCTCTACTCCTCAGAATGTTATTGGAAATATTGTAGTCCTCAGGGCTATTGTCAAACATGCTGAGGGACAGGTTTCTTTGATTGTCTGACATGGATGGTTCCACCACAACCGAGGCTTCGGGAAAGAAGGGTCTGTCTGAATTTGGACGGATATCATCTCTACTATATTGAGTGTCTTCAGATTCAGGACTGGAAATGGGGCTAAATTGCGAGAAAGATTGGGAAAAGATAGGTGCTCCTTTGGGTTTGTACTGAATGGGTGCTTTCACGAGTAGTTCTCGTGAGTCATCCCCATTCAGTGTGGACACTGAGGATTTGGAAAAGCCACTGTTAGTCTCAATGTTGCAGTCAGTGGAGGTCCCAGGTCCCCTGAATCCATTTTGCAGTGTTGTTCCTGTGTGTAGCCTGTCACCAAATCCTTCCAAAGACTCCTGGCGACTTGTGTTTTTCACAATAACACTGACAACAGGAACATCCGCTGAAGCAGCAGCTTGGTGAGCCAACAAGTTGTCATCCAGACACATCCCTGTGTGTTTCAGCTGACTGTCCGTGTCCTCGTGAGTCTCCTGGATGGGCTCTTTAGCATCCAACCCTGTGGCATCTGGGATGTCAAATGCAGCCAGAAGATCATCGAAATCTGGGGTTTTCATGTCACCCATATTGGGACAGTTTCAAAACCTGAGGAGAACACGTCATTATTGATGATGAGCCACTCTATGTCCACCGTTGGTGGGCACTTTAGCCTTAGCTTGACATTATGACGACAGCAACCTATTCTTGTACCAACTGACTACTATGCTAAGCACCTAACTAACTGCTGGCAGCGGGTATTAGCTTTCTTTGCCAACTTAAGCGAGCCCGAACTATTTGAGGCGACCGAGCACCAAAGTAAAAACCAGCCCATTCGTTTGTGTCGTACGCGCACAGCTTAGAATGGGGGAGACACTTTTCGAAATCTCAAACACTACGACCGACGACACCTTTTCTCCTCACAACCGAACAGTCCTTGCGAGGCCTGCGTGCCAAGTTGTTTTGACGTTAGCTGCACATTAGCCACAGTTAGCTAGACCGTTGATGCCAACGCCGTTAGCTAGCTAGCCAGCCAGCTAGCTAGCTAGCTAGCCAAGGAGGCGATCGGAAAACCGCAATAGCTCGGGCAAGCCGGCGAACGCGTCGCGATCCGGTGCAACGTAAGCTCGCTTACCATCGGATCCGGCTAACGGCGGCGGCCCTGCGGAGCGCTTACACGCGGCGGGGCTCGGCTGACGGCTAGCCGGCTAGCGTTAGCCACAGCGGGCAGCCGTTCACCGCTAACGCTAGCTAGATTAGCGAAGCCGCCGTCAACCTCAGTTGCGCTCTTCCTGCCCGCCGCCGCGGACCGTGAACACACCCTTCCTGCCGTAGGTCGTGCGCACGCGGGCCGCCGTGGCCGGTCTCGCTAGTCGTGTCGAGGCAGCAGCAGCAGCAGCGCGCGGCCAGGGGTCCACTCGTTGTCATTCTCGATGCCACGGCAGGCGGAGGCGTTATCCGGGTCGTTTGGTTCTGGTGGGGGGCACCGCGTTACTAGAACCCTCAGCGGTAACCAGATAGCGGCGGCAGCGCGCAGCCACGTGTGTGCCGGCGTCGCTAGTCCCGGACCCAAAATCCCACCCGTTTTCTGCTTTTGTGACAAAGGCTTTTCCACAACCCGTTCGTGCACAGCTTTGTGGTTTTGTGGTTTAGAAATCCCAACAGTTTGCGCCGAGCAGAAGCGGAGGCATGGGTCGCCCTGCAAGTAGGAGCGGGTCTAGCGATTCCGCCCTGCGCTTCTGAATAGCACATGCTTTAAATGCACAAGTCATCAGAGATGTGTATGTATATATACACAAGTCATGTGAGATGTGTATGTATATATACACGAGTCATCTGAGATGTGTATGTATATATACACGAGTCATCTGAGATGTGTATGTTCATATACACGAGTCATCTGAGATGTGTATGTATATATACACAAGTCATGTGAGATGTGTATGTATATATACACGAGTCACCTGAGATGTGTATGTATATATACACAAGTCATCTGAGATATGTATGTTCATATACACGAGTCATCTGAGATGTGTATGTATATATACACAAGTTATCTGAGATGTGTATGTATATATACACAAGTCATGTGAGATGTGTATGTATATATACACGAGTCACCTGAGATGTGTATGTATATATACACAAGTCATCTGAGATATGTATGTTCATATACACGAGTCATCTGAGATGTGTATGTATATATACACAAGTTATCTGAGATGTGTATGTATATATACACAAGTCATCTGAGATGTGTATGTATATATACACGAGTCATCTGAGATGTGTATGTATATATACACAAGTCATCTGAGATATGTATGTATATACACACACAAGTCATCTGAGATGTGTATTTATATATGCACAAGTCATCTGAGATGTGTATGTATATATACAAGTCATTTGAGATGTGTATGTATATATACACAAGTCATCTGAGATGTGTATGTATATACACAAGTCATCGGAGATGTGTATGTATATATACACACAAGTCATCTGAGATTTGTATGTATATATACACAAGTCATCTGAGATATGTATGTTCATATACACAAGTCATCTGAGATATGTATGTATATATACACAAGTCATCTGAGATGTGTATGTATATATACACAAGTTATTTGAGATGTGTATGTATATATACACAAGTCATCTGAGATGTGTATGTATATATACACACAAGTCATCTGAGATGTGTATGTATATATGCACAAATCATCTGAGATGTGTATGTATATATACAAGTCATTTGAGATGTGTATGTATATATACACAAGTCATCTGAGATATGTATGTATATATACACGAGTCATCTGAGATGTGTATGTATATATACACAAGTCATCTGAGATATCTATGTATATATACACGAGTCATCTGAGATGTGTATGTATATATACACAAGTCATCTGAGATGTGTATGTATATATACACAAGTCATCTGAGATATGTATGTATATATACACGAGTCATCTGAGATGTGTATGTATATATACACAAGTCATCTGAGATATGTATGTTCATATACACGACTCATCTGAGATATGTATGTATATATACACAAGTCATCTGAGATATGTATGTATATATATATACAAATCACCTGAGATGTGTATGTATATATATACAAGTCATCTGAGATGTGTATGTCTATATACACAAGCCATCTGAGATGTGTATGTATATATACACAAGTCATCTGAGATATGTATGTATATATACACAAGTCATCTGAGATGTGTATGTATATATACACAAGTCATCTGAGATGTGTATGTATATATACAAGTCATCTGAGATATGTATGTATATATACAAGTCATCTGAGATATGTATGTATATATACACAAGTCATCTGAGATGTGTATGTATGTATACACAAGTCATCTGAGAAATCCATGAGAGCTTTTGGCACTGAAGCTATTTTTTTAGATGGTAAAGCAACCTCCGTCCAGATTTGACAGCCTGTCTTTCTTCAGTGCTTACTAATCAAATTTAGGCTTCCCCCTTTTTTCTTATACAGTGCATCTTAACTAGACTATCATTTGTTTATTTGTCATCCGATTAGACAAATGTACACCTCTGAAACCCAATACTTGTTCTCGTGAATAATATTAAATAATGATAATAATAACAATAATAATACAGATGGGGATTCTTTCTGTCTCTCTCAAACTTCGACAATGTGCAAAGGTGCTCTGCGCTCAGCCACACTCCAGCCCTATTTAAACACCGAGTTATTTGGGCGAATGAATCAAGAACACATGAAATGTTCGGGCCGTGGACACAGGTCTTGTGAATTTAATGTGACACAAAATGACTTAATATGTATCTAAGAGTCTGCAATGCCCCCTGAATAACCTGGCACAGATAGCCCCGGTTTAACGATAATGCTTTATCGTCCTCTACCAGACAGACTGTGCCCCATTTGGGCTTTATGAGCCGTGGGCTTTCCGAGGCAGTCAACGGTTTTAATGGTCAGACATAAAACAGCAATGAGCTGAACAACTAGTCGCCATTAGACGCACGCAGAAGTCCTCATTTCACACAAATCTGCGTCAACCACCCCACCTGCTGTTCCAAACCACAGATAAGAGATTTCGACATACCTACAATTATGTTTGTTTATGTAGCACATTTGACTTGACTTGACTACAAGGATGTTTGTCACAGGTGACGTTGTGCCAATAAAAACAGATTGTGTATCTCTGCGGGAAGAAGTTGTTTTGTTTATGGTCCAACAGGCTACATTGCTTCCGTTATATAACTGTTTTCCTTCTTATGCAAACCAACAAACAAAAAAAAGCCACACATTTGCCAAAGCACGTTTGAATGTGACCATAGGGTGTTTAATCACATTTCGATTCCAGGGTGTAAATCAATTATGCCCCATGAAACCAGCGGTGAAAAAGTTACAAGTCATGAACATGTTTTACGATGCTATCACCGTGTGTGTGTGCACAAACACACACACACACAACTCCGTTAAATGAAACACTCAACGGTAGGGAAAGTGCTCAACAAATAAGGAGCAAAATAATCCAGTGATTCAAGTAAATTCTTTATGAGACAGCACAAGCCTGTTTCATGCCATAAGCAATCATCAGCTGTCAATAAAGCTACTTCATTGACAGCTGATGATTGCTCATGGCAATCATCTGTCAATCAATAAATCATCTGTCATCAATAAAGCTACTTTATTGACAGCTGATGATTGCTTATAGCATGAAATAGGCTTGTACTGTCTGATAAAGAATTTACTTGACTGGATTTTATATATATACACTACACACACACACACACACACACACACACACACATAGCGGTTTTTTCCAGAAACCATCAATGGTGTTGATAAAAGTGCTCAGCGAATGAGGAGTGGAATATTTAGATGTAGGAAAAATAACTAGTGCATTTCAGTACAAGCTTGTTTCATGCGTCACGCACTCATCAGCTGCCAATGGGATTATATATATATATATATATATATATATATATATATATATATGTATCAGGAATCAGGGACAGTTTATTGTCCTTTCATTCATGTACTTGCATACACAAAAGAAACAAAATGACATTTCTCCCAGGCCACAGCAGTGCAACACAAAAGACAAAAACACACATCCAACATTTCCCAAAAACATACAAAAACAGAGAGAACAAAGAAAAAAAAAACCCATATACAGGTAACAACACAGTCCATTCAGTGCAACACAGTCCAAAATTTCCTCTGTCCAGAGAATGAGCTCCAGTCAGGATGACTGTCAGGACTGCCGGTCTGCATGGTCCAGGCATTAGCTTAGCCTGCCCTGCTTCCGCGTCCTGTCAGACCGCCCTTGGTGGTTCCTCTTCAGACGCAGCTCCGGGCAAGGCCGTGGTCCTGGGGTCCACCGGACGCAGCAGACCAGGCTCCCTCAGCCGATCCAAGGCCAGCTCTCCCAGCCAGACACCTTCGACACACCTCCCCTGCACTCCACACGACGACACAAACGCAGACAAAAACTGCACCGTCAATGCCAGATAGTTAACAGATAATAAAAACAAATAATACAGTATAATAAAATAAAATAATAAAAATAGACAATGGATTTCCTCCTACAGTCCAAAGACATGTAGGTCAGGTGAATCGGCCGCACTAAATTGTCCCTAGGTATGAATGTGTGTGTGTGTGTGTGTGTGTGTGTGTGTCGGCCCTGTGTGACAGTCTGGCGGCCTGTCCAGGGTGTCTCCCCGCCTGCCGCCCAATGATTGCTGGGATAGGCTCCAGCATCCCTGCGACCCTGAGAGCAGGATAAGCGGTTCGGAAAATGGATGAAATGGATAATGGAGAAAATAAACAAAAATTATATATATATATATATATATATATATATCAACACAGATACAGGACATTTTTTTAATGCATTGCAGTACAGGCCTGTTTCGTGCGTTTTGCACTCATCATCTGCTAATGTGGTTAAACAAAGAATCATACAGTTTACGTTGCCCAGCGTCACGCCCCTAATTTCGGTTGGACAACAACCAATCAGATGGGGAAACATTCAAACTATAACAACCAGTTGGTTAGGTACTTATGATGCAAAGCAACCAACGGAGGGTTAGAAAACACTATATAACGGAGGGTTAGAAATATACAATGGAGGATTAGAAAACTATATATATATATATGTGTGTGGGTGTGTGTGTGTGTAGCGCCTCCAGTGCAAACTAGGGGTAGCAGTAAAGGTGCTAACATCTAACTAGGTTCGGTGAGGGGTTTGCCTTGACTAACTCACGAGAGGAGTTGATGTGGAGTTGAACAGTTGACAATTTCATTGCCTCACAACAGCAAAATATACACAATGCTGACTTTTACATAAAAGAATTGAAATAAAACAAAATACAGCTCTTTAAAGTAAATAAAATAATAAACCAAAGAAAACCTCATTCAAATCACAACCCTCAATGAGTGTTAGCAGTCTGAGATGAAAGAAAATTTCAGTTCCTTGTCCTTAAGTGTATGTGTTGGTCCAAGAGTTCAGTTCCTGATCCGTGAGTGTATTGAATATACTTCAACGATGACTATTTCTACCCTGGTAGAGGAAATAGGCTAGTGTGTATGGGTTCTTATCTGATGTCTGGATGAATGATTCAGGCTTGTCAGACGTTTCCTGGGACAGATCCTACGGTAGGCCACCGCTTCTATGATCGTCCACAGTCTCACTGGGCTGGGCTCGCCATCACAGTCTTCCAAATTCTATCTGGTAGTTAAAAAAAAACAATCTACACAAATAGTGCAGAATAGTAAGTATTCCATTCTATATCTGTTTCTAACATGAGATCTCATTAACTTCTTTTCATTCAGAACATATTACAATATGCTTTCCAGTAACATGTATATGAATTGCAATATCGTTACTTAATCACTACACATATATAATTCTGTTACACAAAATCAGTGCAATCACAGTGTAGCCTCAATACAAACCATTTAAGTGCGCTAACCACTTAAACCGAATGGCTTTAACATCAATAGGAGAGGTGCCACGCATCTTTAATGCTACACAATTCCCCAATGCTTCACTGACTAAGCTAGCGCTTGGCACTAGCTAACTACTGGCGTGAGCTATCTTCTAGAACATTCAACATGACACAATGATACAGTGCGCACCAAAGTGAGTTTTAAATATTAACATTCTCATAACTATGATACAATATGTACCAAAGTACAGGCTATTCAAACATTAGACATTCTTATAACCCCGACTGGTTTTATGAAGAGTATCTTAACAGCTATATGATCCAGCGTTATCTTTTCCCTTCAGTGGTTAGCAATAAGCTAGCACAAAAACGTGCTTTACTCATCAGGAGTTCCAAATACTTAAAACTCGACAGACCTTCGTCTCGTAAGCTCACAGATGAGATTCTGATCATACATAACACTTTTCAGAATCAAAAAATGTCAATACTTTCTGAGGCTATGTATAATGAAATTCAGTTGCCAGTTCAAGAGCACAATTTCCAGGAAGATCAAAAAAAGAAAAGAAAAAAGATGACGACTGCGTGTAGCAGTCTCTACCCTAGCGAGTTGCATAGTGCGCCCCCTAAGGAGCGGCATGTCACTACACCTCTAAATCAATGACTATTAGTAGTCCTATATGTCATATGGGTTACACCCTCCCCCCTTGACTCTGCATGAGCCCCTTCATGTGCTGATCTATTGCCAGTCTAAAAGACTAAACAGGGGAAGCCTTATAGTCAATAATGGTGTCAAGCGCTACATTAAAGCTTTCTAAGAGACTGTGCAAAGGAGATTAAGGGTTTCCCCAACTGGGGATAGTGAAAACGGCTGGATAGCTGTCATGACCTCTCAGATTTACATGTAGCGTCATTTGTTTCTTCATGTGCCACATCTTCAATTTCCTTTCCTTTATTAGTCGTCTCACGGGTTGGTTCAAGTCAGTATTTTGCTGAACTTCCTCAACAGCTTTGTCATCTTCAGGATCCTCCAGATTAACAGGAGATGCGTCATATTCATCAACAGCAATGGCTGGAATTTCAATTGTCATGTCCGGTGAAGTTGTATCCTCTCCAGTAGGGGATTGCTCATAACCTAGTCTCTGGCGTCTGTCCTTCAATCATCTCAGGGGGTGTCTCAACAGGTTCAGCTGGCATCACAGAATGACCAACATGAGATTCGTCCTGAGGATGGGAGGTCATTGGCAGGGCTGGTGAGCATTTACCATCCGCCGCTTGCATTACAGTGGGTTGCTGTGTCCTTGGAATTTCATCCACATGAACGAATCTTCCCTCAGGAAGGACAGACAGCTGGGTTGGAAAGAAAGGTGAGTCATCCTCAGACTCAGAGTGCTCCTCTAAAGGCTGAGGTGGCCCACGCCTGGTTCTTGGCCTGCGGGCCTTTGGCTCATCCTGTTCGACTTCCTCTGCTCCAGATAAGTCACCACAAGGGAGTAAGAGGTCCCTATGTAAGGTTCGGATAGGACCATCTCTATGTATGGGCTGTACTTTGTACACAGGTAGGTCTCCCATCTTTTCCAGAACTTTGTACATGGTGGATTCCCACTTATCCACAAGCTTGTATTTGTTTTGCAACCACATATTTCTTACCAACACTTGATCACCTTACTCTAGTGTTGCCTCTCTTACTGCCTTGTCAAAGCGGCGTTTGTTTCATTCAGCAACCTTTTGCAAATTCTTGCGAGCAATCTGGTAACTCTCCTCGAGCTATGCTTTCAGGTTTCTCACATAGTGGAAGTAGGATTTAGGTGCACCATCTTTAACAGGCAAGCAAAACGCAATGTCCACTGGTAACCTAGGCTGACGCCCAAACATTAACTCACATGGACTGAACCCGGTGACCTGATTCTTGGTGCAGTTTTAAGCATGGGTTAATGGCTTTACGTAGTCACGCCAGTGACTTTTCTTCTTGTCGCTCAAGGTTCCTACCATGCCAAGAAGTGTCCGATTGAACCGTTCAACTGGATTTCCCCGTGGGTGATAGGGACTAGTGCGCACTTTGGTGATACCCGCTAGAGCGCAGAGCTCCTTAATGAGTTGAGACTCAAAGTCCCTGCCTTGATCACTAAGTAGATGTTCTGGAAAGCCGTAATGCACTAAATACTGCTCCCAAAGGCACTTCGCAACTGTTGTAGCCTTCTGATCTTTGGTGGGTATTGTGTTGCTTTCTGTGGGGTGGTTGGATTTCAGTTGTGTTTAGTCAGAGATTTTTGTTTGGTTTGGGTACAAACTTGTGAAAGTTATTTCGTTTACATGTGGTTGAATTGTGGCATTGTTTGAATTGTTAGTTACATAGGTGAATCTGAGTATTGATAATAATAATGAGATTTATTCCAGTTCCGATTGTATGTGATTTCTGTGTGCTTGATGAGGACTTTTATTGCGAGGTTCTATTGGCGAGAGATGCGTGCATCCGGGGTCTCAGTCGGGGAGCTGCTGTGATTGGCTGGTTTGCGTTCTGGGGGTGACGTCGGGAAGGTTGGTGCAGCTTCGGAGTGGGGACTCTTTAGTATGACGGGACGAGGACGGACCGGTGAGTGATTGCGGGAGTGAGTGAGTTGTATTGTGTGTTAGCTTTGAGTTGAGGGTACTTGAATGATGTATGTTTGTATTTTGTGTGTTTTCTTTTTCAAGGTTCGTAACCTGTTGGTTAAAAATAAAGAAATTTTCGACCATTGAGTGACGTCCTGTTCATCCTCGCCTCAGCTGCAGGGCTTGTTTGAGAGTTAGCAGCACAGGTATGGCAACTGCATATTTGGTAAAGTGATCAGTTATAACCAAGATATCTTTTGTGTTATGACTGTTAGGCTCCAGTGATAAATAGTCCATGCATACCAGTTCCATGGGACGAGTTGTTTGGATATTCACAAGAGGTGTGGATTTTTCAGGTGGGGTTTTCCTCCTGACACAGTGTCCACATGACTTGATCCTTTTCTCTACATCTGCTGCCATCTTGGGCCAATAAAATCTTGAGCTAACTAAGTCAAGGGTTCTCTCCAAACCCAAATGCCCAATATCCTCATGGAGGCATGTGAGAATGGTGGACCTTAGAGACCACAAACTGGTAAGTGATGTCGTCCTCGGATCGACGAGTTCTATAGAGAAGACCATCTCTCAATTCCAACCGTTTACATTCTTTGAGCATCAACTTGAGCTGTGAAGAGTCAGGTCAGGGATTGGGGTGTGCTTCATTTCCTGTCTCCAACAGATTGACAACATGTCCAATGACTGGGTCAGACCTTTGATGATGTTGGAGTTCTGCCTCACTGTAGGTAGCTATGGTGGAACAACCTGGTCCCTCGTCTCCATATGCGTCTGGCACTGCATCAGCATGAAAGGCAAGGGATTCTACCAAGGTGATAGAGGGCAGGTTGTTGTCGGCTTCACCCAAGAGATGACGGTGATATAAGACCTTAACCGCGTCAGCTGGTAGGTCTTGTTGATCGGAAGAGACAGATGGTGAAGACAGACGGTGAGAAGCAGATTGTTTCATTTGCTCTCTTTCCTCGAGAGAATCATGGTCGTCATCAAGAGTGTCATGAGGCCGCCTTGATAGGCCATCAGCGTCTTGGTTGCTTGTTCCAGCACGATGCTTGATGTTAAAGCCAAAGGTGGAGAGGGCTGCTAACCAGCGATAACTGGCAGCATCAAGTTTAGCTGACTTCAGAACGTATGTCAACGGATTGTTATCCATAACAACCGTGAATGTTTCCATAGAAATAGTCTTGAAATTTCTCCACAATGGCCCATTTCAAGGTTAGAAATTCCAGCTTGTGGGCCGGGTACCGCTTTTCACTGGAGGAAAGCCCTCTGCTTGCATAGACAATAACTCGCATCTCGCCATCTTGTTCTTGGTACAGGGAAGCCCCTAAACCAGTAGTGCTTGCGTCTGTGTGGAGAACATACAGTAGTTTGGAATTTGCGAATCCAAGCACTGGTGAGGAAGTGAGCTTTTCTATGATTGTCTCAAAAGCCTCTTGGCAAGCAGGTGTCCACCGGTTCGCAAAGGGTTCTTTCAGGTTGAAATACCCCCCAGGGCAAGGTGTTGCTTTTCCACCGTTCTGATGAGGTGGATAGCCTCTGGTAAGATCATTCAAGGGTTTGACTATTTTAGAAAAGTCTATGGCAAACCGGCGATAATATCCTGCAAAGCCTAAGAAGGACTTAAGCTCACTGACAGTTTGCTAAGAGCACTGATTTTCTCAAGGTCGGTCTCTACCCCTCTGCTGGAAACAATATGCCCCAAATAGTGCACTGAGCTCTGGAAGAAGTGACATTTTGCTGGGGAAAGTTTCAAGCCGTTCTCTCTCAATTGCCGTAGGACATGTAAAAGTCTGGTTTCGTGCTCCTCTAATGTACTTGAAAAGACTATGACATCATCCAAGAAAACCAGCACTTCCCTCAAATTAAGACTGCCCATACATTTTTCCCTTAACCGTTGGAAGGTACTAGGGGCATATGTGATGCCCTGAGGCATGCAACTGAACTCGTAAAACCCCAGAGGACACACAAAAGCAGTCTTAGGCTTATCACACTCCTCCATCTCAAGCTGGTAATAACCAGACTTGAGATCCATTACGGAGAACCATTTGGATCTGGCAAGAGCCGAAAAAGCCTCCTCCAGGTTGGGAAGTGCATATGTGTCTCGTATCGTCAGTGCATTTAACTTGCAATAGTCGATGCAAAGGCGGACTTCTCCATTCTTTTTTCGAACCACCACGATTGGTGAAGAGTAAGGGGACCCTGATTCACGAAGCACTCCTGCATCCAGAGAAGTTCGCAGATGCTTCCTCACAGCTTTATAATCATTTGGGTGAATTGGTCTGGACTTTTGCTTGAAGGGTGTTTCGTCTTTTAGGTTTATATGATGTTTCACTTTGGATGCATGCCCAAAATCCAGATCATGCTGGGCAAAAACATCAGCATAAGCACGTAGACTCTGAGTAATCCTATTCTTCCACTCTTCTTGGAGAGGAGAATCACCAAAATCAAATGTTAGATCTGACTTGGTATGTTCACTGACTGGCTGAGAAGTGATATTACAACACTTCACGGTGTCAACGTTTCTGTTGGAAGCAGGTAAGTTGTCCCAGATCTCTTTGGGAGTATGAAGCTCTGCAATGAAACAGTTTGAGGGGAGTGTTATGGCATGCTCAGTTTCATTTTTTACCCACACAGGCAACTTGTGAGGACGCTGCTTGGGCAAAGTGACAAGACAACACTCTACAAGGATTCCACCAGGCAAGGCAGATGTTGTTGGCTCTTTGACAATGGCGCACTCACTGGTGGCATTAGCCTTGACGTAACCCTCAAGAAGAACTCTACTTTGAGCAGGTATCACTTGCTGGACTTGACCTTTAAGAGTCATTATGCCCACTGTAATGGACAAATTTAGACTTTCACTTTTGTTGAACTTATGCTATTAGAGACCATCTGTTTGTCCTGCACTTGCACTCTTGTTGAACTTCTGTTCTTAGAAACCACTTTGGGCCACGACCGATATCCAAACGCAAACGAAGCACTGGTCTGGACTGACTTTCGATCTGAGGTGTAACCACAAGACATTCCATTTCCCTTTCTCCCTTTTCCTCTTTTCTGTATATAAATGTGACTGCAGGACTACCCCTCTTTGAGCTCCTCTGACAGACTGTATAGCACTCTGTTATGACGTTGCTCTTTCTTGCAAGAATTCAATTCAGATGGACAACTCTGCTTCATTTGTCTGTTATTTCAATTCTCACCAGAGACCTTGCAAAGACAAAATATTTTTTTGTTTCCACAACAATTTGGTGTCAGAAGTGGGATCCCTTGAGTGATCATCTGGGATGAAGGCGGACAGTGGCTGGCCACCCTGGGAAGAGAATTCCAGCCTCAACTCGGCATTACAAGACATGAGGGCTGGCTGTCGGACGCCCCGGACCGTCACCACTGGGGTTCCACGAACTCAATTTACAATTGAATTAGATACTCGGTGAATGTTGAAATTTCACATAATTTCGCACCCAGGTTCATCATATTTGTATGATCGAGGCCATTTCTAAGTCCGGGACTTAGAAAAAGACAAATGCTTTCAGATCGGTTGTGCTGCAAATGAACCGACAAATGCTTTTAGATCGGTTGTGCTGTAAACGAACCAATCCCTTACAGAGACGTCTGTATTGTAAGAGAACTGTGCACAGATTCCTCATCCGGGATGGGGCATAAAGAAACAAGGGAGGTCAGATCTCCTGATGGCCTGATCGTGGATATTGTGAGGAATAAGTAGGGCGAAAGAAGTGTGAGTTGTCTATCAACACAGGTAAAGAAATTTGAATTCCCAGAGGGGGGATCATTGAGTAAGAAAAAAACTCAATGAATTAGAAGTGAAGCTGGGAAGGAAAAAGAAAAAGAAAAAACTCAATGAATTAGAAGTGAAGCTGGGAAGAAAAAAGAAAAAATCTCAATGAATTAGAAGTGAAGCTGGAAAAAAAAGAAGAAAAAACTCAATGAATTAGAAGTGAAGTTGGAAAAAAGAAAAGAAAAAAACAATGAATTAGAAGTGAAGCTGGAAAAAAAAGAAAGTGAATTGAGAAAGAAAAAGAAAGTGTCAGTGAAGGATTTAGAAGACAGAAACACACTTTGAATATGTGGAAAAAGGAAGCAGAGACACGAGAAAGGAAGAAGCTACAGAAAGAACTACCCGGGTCAAAAGAAAAAAAAGAATAGTAAAACACAGAATAGTAATGCACATGAAACCCAAACCCCATACTCGCACACCTCTTCTCTGTACCCACAGTTGACGGCGCTGAAGCTGGATCCTGACCTCGACACCTGAGGTCTTCAATACACACAGCGGCATAAGACAACCTGATGAACTGGGCCAGAATGCCGGTGTGTGGGAAACACATCTCTGTAGCTGTTTCCTGAATGGACTGAAACCAGAGGTCGCTGATGCGGTCAAACAATATTGCGTCGGCTGGGGAGACGCTCGCCTAAGAGAGCTTCGCCGACACGCCGCACAAGACTATGATCTGCTCGCCCAAAAGAAGACCAAAGAAGACAGGAGTGAGAAGGAACTCCATATGGCCGCACTTACTATGTATCATGCTGTTGGCAACAGTTGGGGAGGTGGCAGAGGACAAGGAGGTAGGGGACGAGGCAACTTCAATAATAGGCGGGGTGGAGACCGTGGGCAGGGTTTCAGACGGAATCCTGAGCAAGACGATGTGTGTTACCGCTGTGGTCAGAAGGGACACTGGGCACGTGATTGCCCGGACAAAAGAAGGGGTGGTCAGCGGGCACCACATCAATCTGCCAACAACAACAAATCAGGTGGAGGGTGGAGAGGGAAGGCCTCCGGCAGATGAGCTGCGACTAACACCGTTGGAGAGAGGTATTGCATCACCACATACACATAGAATTTAACACACACTGCTGCAATTAAGACACCGCTCATAGCAATGAGGAAAGGTTTTCACCACATACACACATAGGATTTAACACACACTGCTGGCTGCAATGAAGACATGCTTGCCCACACCGCTCATAGCAATGAAGAAACGCTTGCCAATGCTGCTACTGATAAAGGCACACACAGCACTTATGTTAAGTACACATCGGGGGCATTTGAGAGACTGCTCGAATATACATTGATAGTGAGAGGACAGAACATTGTTTTTCTAGTCGATTCCAGGGCGACAAACTCCGTGATTAGGGCATCAGAATTCCCAAACAAACCAGAAATGAGTGGAAACCATGTTTACTCTATGGGCACATCAGGCCAAATGGTTAAAGAAAGCATCACCTTGCTGCTCAATTGCAAGGATGCTCCAAATTCCAAATTTATGCATGCCTTTTTGCTGTCAGATCTGTGCCCCATGAATCTCATGGGCAGGGACCTGATATGTAAAATGGGCATATGCCTAATTTCCATACCAGAGAGCATCAAAATTCATAAAGTGTCCGAATTGGGCCCTGACATTTCTCACTCGCTAGTGCATTACGGTCCGCAACCTTTGCTGTATGCCTACGAGTGGAAACTACAACAGCAAATCAAGTATGAAATGATGATCGAGGCGGAGCGACAAATCTCCCCTATTAGCACTGACCTTATGACACTGGAGGATCTGCATTGCACCTCTTATGTGTCAGAAGGGCCAGATGAGCAATATGAGAGCACATGGTACCACCAGAAATATCACAGGCTTTCAATCACTACCATTTATTGGACACAACATAGATGTGCAGCGGCTGTTTCTCTCACAACAGAGCAGAATGATTTGTATAGGGTTAGAGGAGCTAGACCACATATCTCGTTGGCCAAGCATGAACAAGACGAGTGGGTGGATCTGGGCCCTTTTGTGGCTGAGTGCTCTTGCATTAGTGACTGGGAGCCAACGTCTGATCCATGCACCTTGTTCTCTCCAGCACATGGCTGCTACAAAAAGGGTTTCCAAATATCTGTACATGCCGAACAGTCTGTTCAGCTGGTGCCAGACCACGGGCCCCGAGGACACACTTACTTGTCGGACACGAAGGCCGCTAACATACCTGCCTTGCAGGAGGTTCCAAAATCTCTTTGGGCAGCTCACAAATATGATGTGGGCCTAATAAAAGGCTGTGAGCCTGTGGTGATCGCTCCAAAATCTACATTTAGGCCTTGTAAACAACAGTACCGACTGAAGCAGGAAGCCATAGATGGCATAACACCGGTGTTTGAATCTCTTAAAGATGGAGGAGTAATTGTTCCCTGTGAGAATTCACCAGTACGTACTCCTTTATTTCCTGTAAAGAAAATCTGAGACAAAGGCCAACCAACCGAGTGGCGATTTGTACAAGACCTGCAGGCTGTGAACGAGGCGGTGCAACTGCGAGCACCTGACGTTCCAAACCCGTATACAATTTTGTCTCAAGTTCCGTCGGACGCCATCTATTTTTCGGTCGTCGACTTATCAAATGCATTTTTCAGCATCCCGGTCCATCCAGTCAGCCAGTTTTGGTTTGCATTCAATTTCAACGGCAAAAGCTACACATTCACATGATTGTGCCAAGGCTATTGTGAAAGTCCCACCATTTACAACGAGGCTCTTCGACGCAGTCTTGCACCACTTTGCCTAACACCAGCGACGGCCTTGTTACAATACGTGGATGACCTCATGATTTGCAGCCCCTCCCGTAAGCAATGTGAATCAGACACGATTGTATTGCTGAAACACCTAGCACAGAAAGGACACAAGGTTGGTTTGTCCAAATTACAATTTGATCAAAAGTGTTGTATTTCTGGGTCATGTGATCACAGCAGAGGGAAAATCTCTCTCCCCCAAATGTGTGGAAGCAATACAGAATTTGGCCAAACCCATCACAAAAAGGCAGCTAATGTCATTCCTAGGCATGTGTTCTTACTGCAGGAATTTTATTCCAAATTATGCAGTGTTGGAAGCTCCTTTGGGGGCAATGATTCATGGCAAGGGCCTCCAATCTCATGACAAGGTAGTGTGGACGCCAGAGGCTGGACGAGCCTTTGTGGAACTCAAACTGCCCCTACATTAGGACTACCTGTCACACAGGTGACACATCGACCTTGGTTGACAAAGAGAAGAGGAGAAACACAGGAGAGTGCAACCAACGGGTTGATGCCACGTAGTGGTGTACAACGAACTCTGCTCCCTGTGCAACGAACACACACACACATCAGTTCAAGCGACTCACCACCTCATCATGCACTACCTGCTTTTGTTTTTGTGGCCCTGCCTGCTGCTGCATGAGGGCTCCACCCAGCGAAAACATCACAGCAGGCTAGGTGGAAGACGTCCATTTTAACTGTACATCACCTGATTCTACAAGTATTATAGCCATTGCCCTTGTGGTCCTCGCAACGTGTGGAAGCTGCGTCATCCCCTGCCTCAGAGGCCTGGCCATAAAAGCCATAGAACGCTCTGTTTCACACCTAATGGTCCAATATACTGTCTTACATACTCCCGAGCGTTCCCAAGACTCTCCCACTTCACCACCTCTGGAGACTGATTCTGATTCCTCTGATTCCGATAATGATTTTTTTTTATAAATTAATGTTTTCTTACTTTTGCTTTGCCAGGAGTTTCTGGAATGTCTGTATTCCACAAAAAAAACAAAAACAAAATAGCCTGCCTCTCTTTTCCCAACAACGGTTGACAGTTTGTCTTGAATCTTTGTGAATTGACTTACTCGATGGATACGTTGTGCCTTTCATCTTGTGGTGTTTTCTTTTTTTTCACGATGTCAATTTTTGTGGGGTCTTCTGTGGTATAATATTCTGTGTGATTAATATGTAATCAAAAGGGGGAAGTGAAATGGACAAATTTAGATTTTCACTTTTGTTGAACTTATGCTATTAGAGACCATCTGTTTGTCTCGCACTTGCACTCTTGTTGAACTTTTGTTATTAGAAACCACTTTGGGCCACAACCAATATCCAAACGCAAACGAAGCACTGGTCTGGACTGCCTTTCGATCTGAGGTGTAAGCACGACACATTCCCTTTCCCTTTCCCCCTTTTCCTCTTTTCTGTGTATAAACGTGACTGCAGCCTACCCCTCTTTGAGCTCCTCTGACAGACTGCATAGCACTCTGTTACGACATTGCTCCTTCTTGCAAGAATTAAATTCAGATGGACAACTCTGCTTCATTTGTCTGTTATTTCAATTCTCACCAGAGACCTTGCAAAGACAAAATATTTTTGTTTCCACAAAACCACTCTCCCTGTTGAGCTCACTTTTTTCCTGAGCTTAAGTGTATGAAGAATCTGTCTATAGCCATAGACAGGAGACAAGTCGCTTGGCTTTTTGCCGTGACAGTGTTCATCGTACAAGACGTCAAGTGCATTTGTTCCAATCAGTACAGGTAGGTCACAGTGAGAGCACAAGTCTGGGACTACTAATGCTAAAGTAGAAATTTCAGGCTCAGTCTCAACAAAATTCTTTGGAAATTTAAGGATAAGAGGTACATATCCAGGGTGTAAATGTTCCATACATAGTATAGAACATTTTGGCCATTAGCACCTTCAACATCCAGGCCATCGATGGGTTGAATGGCATGCTCTGACAGATTTCTGTCGTAGAAAGAAGCAGATACAGTGGTCACTTGAGACCCAGTGTCAAGGAGACAATTACAGTTAACTCTTGACACAGTGACATTAGCTATACATTTCTGTCCTACAAGGCCTTTAGGTAGTTTGGGTTGGCGTTCTGCCTTGTGAGAGTGAATGGATGCTTTAGGCTTAAGTTTCGCTTGGGGACACTCATGCTTAGTTTCAGTTCCCGACAGTCCCTCCTCAGGAACTGCACTGTTTAAATCATGCTCATTTTGTTCCTCCCAGGCCTGCTGTCTTTGTTTAAAGTCCTTACGCTTTGTCTCAACTAGTTCAGGATTTGCCTTATTACTGCAGGAAGGCACAATATTACCATCCTCGCTGCACTTAAAACAATATCCTGAGCGGGGCTTCTTTGCGAGTTTTGACCCACCTGGGCATAAGGGATTTTCCTCAGTAGAGGCCTTGGTTTTAGCCTTTAATTTCTTACTTGGCTTAGCAGGGGTCTGGCTTGAACCACCACTCAGGGTTGCTTTCAGAGAAGCCATTTGTGCTTGTAACTTCGCAAGTTGCTTTTCTATCTTACGTGCATTAATGGAAGATGCCCCATCTGTAGCAGTCGCTATGTCCATGTCATCAATGGCATACTCCTCCACTGTAAGAGAATTTGCCTGGGCTTTGGTTTTGGGAAGCCCCAAGTGCTGTTTCATTCGGGTGGACTTGGCAGCTTGCTGGCCGTCCTCGGTGTGTACCAGAAGTAGCAACTCAGAGAACGGGGGTGGGTCATTCTTCTTCTGCTCAAACTGGAGGCTGGTAATTAAGCTATTACTCCAGCGACCTCTACAGAATTGTTTAAGCAGATGGCGCTCTGAGTCACTAGCTGCAATAACTCCACTTTTAACAACTTTACACAGGGCTGTCTGCAATCACTGTAAATAGCTAGAAGCCTTTTCACCAGAGTTCTGATTAGTGTTCAGGAATTCTGCAAAAAGCTCATCTCCGTCATCAACAATGTCACATGCTGAGTCCAGTAGGCTAAGATAGTCATGGGGGTTTCCTTTAGGCCCAAGATGCTTAACAATGTTGGCAGTGGGCAGAAGAAGGCTCTCAACCATTTTCCTGACAGTAAGTTTGCCAGACACAGTGGCATCTGTGAGAAGGAACTCAACATTATTGCGCCAGGTGTCATAATCAGACTCAGAATGTGGGCATGGGATTTTCCCTGAGAAAGGCCTAAGCTTGGCATGGCCGTGACAATAGGAAGACATGTCACTGTACTTAAAGACATGCTCAACCACTACTTTCTGGACCTCAGGAGTGGTGAGCTGGTCAGGTGGTAAGTAGAGGACTTGTTTCTTTGGTAAGGGTGATGCCTCTGCCTCCCAAGTGAATGGGAGTGAGCCATGGTCATGAGTCGAATCAGTGCCTATTTTTATAGGAGTTTGACTTTTGTCAGCTGTTGGCTCAGCTTCGGCTGTATTGCTAACGAGCTGCGGTTCCTGGCTAACTATTAATAGGTCTGGTTCAGTTTTGTCATGGTTTTTGGAAGACTTCTGAATTCTAGCCAGTTCATCTAGCAGAAGCTTCTCAAAGTCTGCTCCACTTAGTTTAGCAATACCCTGCAGTTCGGCTAAGTAAGAATGGGTTAAGCATGAACTTTTGTCAGCAGCATACAGCTCAGACAGAAGCTGAATGCGATGGACAACATTTGGTGTACGGCTGGGTCTTTCGCAGGGCAAGGTATCCTGAAGAAACTGAATGGGTTCACCTGATGTGAATTCTACTATGGCTGTATCTTGAAACTGGGCTTCAGAACTGATTATTTTAATTATCCTTTCAATAGAACCAAACTCTCCAAAGTACTCCAAAACGTCATTGTCTACCTCATCACCAGTCAAGCCTCCAACTAGGGCAGAATTAGGCACTTTAACATTTTCAGATTGAATTACATCCATATTTTAGGCTTTCTTATTACCACAAAATAAACCTAGGTAGCCAGTATCCGTGTTCACAGATAGAATTCAACAAAAGTGTCAAACTGCTCAACTTTCACGTAACAAGGAGCTCAAAACCACTCCTGGCTGGCTCGCCAAGTTTCGTGTAGCGCCTCCAGTGCAAACTAGGGGTAGCAGTAAAGGTGCTAACATTTAACTAGGTTCGATGAGGGGTTTGCCTTGACTAACTCATGAGAGGAGTTGATGTGGAGTTGAACAGCTGACAATTTCATTGCCTCACAACAGCAAAATATACACAATGCTGACTTTTACATAAAAGAATTGAAATAAAACAAAATACAGCTCTTTAAAGTAAATAAAATAAACCAAAGAAAACCTTATTCAAATCACAACCCTCAATGAGTGTTAGCAGTCTGAGATGAAACAAAATTTCAGTTCCTTGTCCTTAAGTGTATGGGTTGGTCCAAGAGTTCAGTTCCTGATCCGTGAGTGTATTGAATATACTTCAACGATGACTATTTCTACCCTGGTAGAGGAAATAGGCTAGTGTGTATGGGTTCTTATCTGGTGTCTGGATGAACGATTCAGGCTTGTCAGACGTTTCCTGGGACAGATCCTACGGTAGGCCACCGCTTCTATGATCGTCCACAGTCTCACTGGGCTGGGCTCGCCATCACAATCTTCCAAATTCTATCTGGTAGTTCAAAAAAAAAAACAATCTACACAAATAGTGCAGAATAGTAAGTATTCCATTCTATATCTGTTTCGAACATGAGATCTCATTAACTTCTTTTCGTTCAGTACATCTTACAATATGCTTCCAGTAACATGTATCATTACTTAATGCCTACACATATATAATTCGGTCACACAAAATCAGTGCAATCACAGTGTAGCCTCAATACAAACCATTTAAGTGCGCTAACCACTTAAACCGAATGGCTTTAACATCAACAGGATAGGTGCCACGCATCTTTAATGCTACACAATTCCCCAATGCTTCACTGACTAAGCTAGCGCTTGGCACTAGCTAACTATTGGCGTGAGCTATCTTCTAGAACAGTGGTTCTCAACCTTTTTGGGGTCCTGGAACCCCTGCGTATTTTTGATCTACCCTGAGGACCCCTCCATCTGATCTTGGGGGAGGGGGGTTGCAATTTGTAGAAACAGTAGAAACTGCATTTTAAATTGCATTATAGCATTTATTCACTCTTTGGGGCAAAAATAAGAGCTTTCAGTTGTAACTTAGATATAGTTAACAAAAAAAGAATTCTTATGCAGTAACTTTCAGATATATGTAACAAAACAGAATATGTATTCAGTAACTTTCAGATATACACTACCGTTCAAAAGTTTGGGATCACCCAAACAATTTCGTGTTTTCCATGAAAAGTCACACTTATTCACCACCATATGTTGTGAAATGAATAGAAAATAGAGTCAAGACATTGACAAGGTTAGAAATAATGATTTGTATTTGAAATAAGATTTTTTTTACATCAAACTTTGCTTTCGTCAAAGAATCCTCCATTTGCAGCAATTACAGCATTGCAGACCTTTGGCATTCTAGCTGTTAATTTGTTGAGGTAATCTGGAGAAATTGCACCCCACGCTTCCAGAAGCAGCTCCCACAAGTTGGATTGGTTGGATGGGCACTTCTTTGAGCAGATTGAGTTTCTGGAGCATCACATTTGTGGGGTCAATTAAACGCTCAAAATGGCCAGAAAAAGAGAACTTTCATCTGAAACTCGACAGTCTATTCTTGTTCTTAGAAATGAAGGCTATTCCATGCGAGAAATTGCTAAGAAATTGAAGATTTCCTACACCGGTGTGTACTACTCCCTTCAGAGGACAGCACAAACAGGCTCTAACAGGTACTATTTAATGAAGATGCCAGTTGGGGACCTGTGAGGCGTCTGTTTCTCAAACTAGAGACTCTAATGTACTTATCTTCTTGCTCAGTTGTGCAACGCGGCCTCCCACTTCTTTTTCTACTCTGGTTAGAGCCTGTTTGTGCTGTCCTCTGAAGGGAGTAGTACACACCGGTGTAAGAAATCTTCAATTTCTTAGCAATTTCTCGCATGGAATAGCCTTCATTTCTAAGAACAAGAATAGACTGTCGAGTTTCAGATGAAAGTTCTCTTTTTCTGGCCATTTTGAGCGTTTAATTGACCCCACAAATGTGATGCTCCAGAAACTCAATCTGCTCAAAGAAGTACCCATCCAACCAATCCAACTTGTGGGAGCTGCTTCTGGAAGCGTGGGGTGCAATTTCTCCAGATTACCTCAACAAATTAACAGCTAGAATGCCAAAGGTCTGCAATGCTGTAATTGCTGCAAATGGAGGATTCTTTGACGAAAGCAAAGTTTGATGTAAAAAAAATCTTATTTCAAATACAAATCATTATTTCTAACCTTGTCAATGTCTTGACTCTATTTTCTATTCATTTCACAACATATGGTGGTGAATAAGTGTGACTTTTCATGGAAAACACAAAATTGTTTGGGTGATCCCAAACTTTTGAACGGTAGTGTATGTAACAAAACAGAATATGTATTCAGTAACTTTCAGATATATGTAACAAAACAGAATTTTTATGCAGTAACTTTTAACAATGCAAACGGGAGCGAGATCTCTTATTAAAATACAATAAATTACACTTGTGAAACAGATGTAATTAGAGAAAAAAGTCCTGTTACCCTTTATAGTTTAGGTAGATAAAGGTCTCAGTAACATTTGAGTAAAATAATCCTATTTCTATAAACGTCATAGGATCTTTTTTTTAAAGATATTTTATTTTCACGGACCCCTTGCAATTACACCACGGACCACTAGGGGTCCGCGGACCCCCGGTTGAGAAACACTGTTCTAGAACATTCAACATGACACAACGATACAGAACGCACCAAAGTGAGTTCTAAACATTAACATTCTCATAACTATGATACAATACGTACCAAAGTACAGGCTATTCAAACATTAGACATTCTTATAACCCCGACTGGTTTTATGAAGAGTATCTTAACGGCTATCCGAGCCAGCGTTAGCTTCTCCCTTCAGTGCTTAGCAATAAGCTAGCACAAAAACGTGCTTTACTCACCGGAGGTCCAAATACTTAAAAAATCGACAGACCTTCGTCTCGTAAGCTCACAGATGAGATTCTGATTACACATAACACTTTTCAGAATCAAAAAATGTCAATACTCTAACTTTCTGAGGCTATGTATAATGAAATCCAGTCGCCGGTTCAAGAGCACAATTTCCAGGAAGATCTACCCTAGCGAGTTGCATAGTGCGCCCCTTGAGGAGCGGCATGTCACTACACCCCTAAATCAATTAGTAGCCCTGTATGTTATATGGGTTACACTGAGTTGATATATTTACGTTGTGTGTATCTGTACATGCCCTGTGATGTCCAGGGTGTCCCCCGCCTGCTGCCCAGTGACTGCTGGGATAGGCTCCAGCATCCCCGCCACCCTGAGAGCAGGATAAGCGGTTTAGATAATGGATGGATGGATATATACTATATATATAGATAGATAGATAGATAGATAGATAGATAGATAGATAGATAGATAGATAGATAGATAGATAGATAGATAGATAGATAGATAGATAGATAGATATTATGTGTGTTTATTTTCTCGTTTATTTTTCTTGTCTTGTGAAAACTCTAAGCCATATCAGATGAGTGTATGTTCTCAGTCTGTTAATGACAGGGTTTGTGTATACTTGCATGTATCATGGATGAGTGTTCTTGGTGTGTGTGTGTGTGTGTGTGTGTGGTGACTATGACTCATTCATTGTACTGCTGTAACATGGGTGTTTATGGGATGTGTTGGTGTTGGGTGCTGTGCTGAATTGTGTCTCTGTCTCTTGCTATGTCTGGAATTATTGATAGATACAGGCAAATTGTGCATACCGCATTGCTGTAACTGTTTCCCGTAGCATGCTCCCTGGAGACTGCCACTTTCCAAGCACCCGGAGGGTTTTTAGGCAATTCTCCTTCACATTATCTTTCCAATTATATATTGTATCTTTTTTAATTGTTCATTTGTGTAAATAAATAAAGAAAGAAAGAAAGAAAGAAAGAAGCATAGTAAACAGATATTTCGCAATTTAGGATACCTGTGTGTGTGTGTGTGTGTGTGTGTGTGTGTGTGTGTGTGTGTGTGTGTGTGTGTGTGTGTGTGTGTGTGTGTGTGTGTGTGCGCGCGGGCCAGGTTTTTCTATCCTAATGGGGACCAAATGTCCCCATTAGGATAGAAAAACCTGAAACCACCTACCTTGTGGAGATATTCTTTGGGTCCCCATGAGGAAAAGGGTCTATTTTAGGGTTAGGACTTGGGTTTAGGGTTAAGGGTAAAGCTAGGATTAGGTTAAGGTTAGGGTGAGCGTTAAGGTTAGGGTGAGGGTTAAGGATAGGCATGCAGTTATGATGGTTAAGGTTGGGTTCAAGGGCTTGGGAATGAATGTAGTCAATGAGGGGTTCCCACAAGTATAGGGTGACCTGGTGTGTGTGAGTGTGTGTGTGTTTCTCTCACAAGCTTGTTTCAGGAATTAGAAGATGCTCTGGTTGTTTTTGAAATCACCATAATCCGGCACTGGCAGTGATTGTATTGACTATTCTTTACTAACAGGAAACAAGTGAAGTTTTCTTCTATTGTGAGACTAAGGCCATGTTGTTTACTCGAAGCGTGACTAGAGGCTCCATTCCACCACTGATTACTCATCAGTTTGCCATGATTACTGGCAAACTGATGAGTAATCACACTCATCAGTTTGCCATTTTGCAGGATGAGTGAAATCAAAGTATAATTCTCTTGGTCTAGCAGTTAGGATTTTCACCCAGGTGGCCAGGGTTCGACTCCCGGTATGGGAACTATGATCTTTTGACGATCTAAATGGGTTTTACTGTGTGCTTGAAAAGCAAACTTTCACACCCCTCACCCTCTCCGGCCACAACACAACCAACTGCACTCCCTGCCAGCGACTCTCTCCTCCCCACTGAACCCCCACCCACACTTCAGCTCAGCGTTCAACACCATCGTCCCAGATATCCTCCACTCCAAACTCACCCGGCTCACTGCACCAGCCCCCGTCTGCCAGTGGATTAAAAACTTCCTGACAGACGGGAGGCAGCTGGTGAGGCTGGGGAAAATCACATCCAGCACCCCGACAATCAGCACTGATGCCCCCCAGGGATGTGTGCTCTCACCGCTACTCTTCTCCTTCTACAAAAATGACTGCACCTCAGGCGACCCATCTGTTAAACTCCTGAAGTTTGCAGATGACACACCCATCATTGGCCTTATCCGGGATGGTGACGAGTCTGCATATAGATGGGAGGTTGATCGGCTGGCCTTCTGGTGTGAGCATAACAACCTGGAGCTGAACACGCTCAAAACAGTGGAGATGAAGGTGGACTTCGAGAGGAGCCCCCCAACACTGCTCCCCCTCACCATACTCAACAGCACGGTGTCTACAGTGGAAACCTACAGAATTCTGGGTTCCACAATTTCCCAGGACCCAAGGTGGGCATCCACATAGACACAAGCATCAAAAAGGCCCAGCAGAGGAGGTACTTTCTCCACCAGCTCAAGAAATTCAACCTGCCTCAGGAACTGCTGATTAAGTTCTACACTGCAATAATCCAGTCTGTCCTCTGCACATCCATCACTGTCTGGTTTGGATCGGCCACCAAACAGGACAGGGACAGACTACAACGGACAGTTAGGTCTGCAGAGAAAATCATTGGTGCTAACCTGCCCTCCATTCAGGACTTATACACCTCTATATAAATGCTGTATAAATGTAATGATTACTATTATTATTGTTATTACCTCCAGAGTCAGGAAACAGGCAGGCAAGGTCACTGATGCATGACTTCTCTTACCATTGTTATGCCGATGACGCCCAGCTGATCTGGTCCTTTCCTCCCTCTGACACACAAGTAGAGACACGCATTGCTGCGTGCTTGACTGGCATCTCGGAGTGGATGGCAACACACCACTTGAAGCTCAATCTGGACAAGACAGAGCTGATGTTCCTCCCGGGGAAAGGTTGCCCGCACCGAGACCTGGCCATCACCATTGACAACAACGTGGTGGCGCCAACTCGGACTGTGAGGAATCTGGGTGTGATCCTGGATGACCAACTGTCGTTTGCTGCCAACGTTGCATCGGTTGCTCGCTCCTGCAGATTTCTTCTTCATAACATCAGGAGGATTCGCCCATTCCTCATCGACGAGTTGGCACAGGTGCTCATCCAGGCTCTGGTCATCTCCCGGCTGGACTACGGCAACTCCCTCCTTGCTGGTGCCCCGGCGTCGGCCATCAGACCTCTGGAGCTTGTTCAAAAAGCTCTAGCTCGTCTGGTGTTCAACCGCCCTAAGTTCTCCTACACAACTCCCCTTCTCATGTCCCTACACTGGCTCCCAGGAGCTGCTCGCATCCAGTTTAAGACTCTGGTGCTAGCCTACAGGGCAGTGAAAGGAACAGCTCCTTCCTATCTCCAGGCCATGGTCAAGCCCTACACCCCCGCCCGACCACTTCGCTCTGCTGCCTCGGGACGCCTGGTTGCCCCGTCGCTCAGAGGCCCCTGCTGCCGATCGACCCGGTCCCGGCTCTTTTCTGTCCTGGCCCCACAGTGGTGGAATGAACTCCCCACTGATGTCAGGACAGCGGAGTCGCTGCCCATCTTTCAGCGCAGGTTGAAAACTCACCTCTTTAACAACTACTACCCTGTTACTTGTTCTTAGCACTTATTGTATTCACTCATTTTAAAAAAAATCTCTTTCTTGCACTTTTACTTTAGCACCGGTTTTGCTCTTAGATGCTTGTTTAGATGCACTTATGACCTCTGATGACTAGTAGTTCTCCTGATTTCCTACGTTAAATGCACTTATTGTAAGTCGCTTTGGATAAAAGCGTCGGCTAAATGGCTGTAATGTAATGTAGACCCATCACACCCTGGTCACAACCTGTTCCAACTCCTCCCCTATGGTAGGCGCTACAGAGCACTGTACCCCATAACACCCAGATGAACAAACAGTTTCTTTGCGTGGGCTGTCATTCAAATGAACGCTTAACACTGTCAAATAAATCCAACCATTTTGTATATACTGTCCTCTACATTGTACGTATACTGGCACACTCTGTCATGTCCATCCACCTCAGGCATGTATGTAAGTACCCAGCTAACATCTATCTCAGCAACTCTGATATATTCTCTGCACCACTGCATTTCATCTTATTTGTGCAAATATACTTTTTTATTTACTGTTATGTATGGATGAGGCTATTCTACAAGTGACCACTAGGTGGCACCTGTATTCTGAATTGCTGTTGTCTGGGTTGTAACCAACAGAAGAAGAGTTCCTAGTAAAGCATGGAAAAGAACAGCCGTGTGTGCGTTGTGGTCCCTGCATCGTGTGTGAAATTGTTTACACCATGGTGTTATTAGCCAGCTACATAATATTTACTCTTATGTTTTATTGTTTAAATTTTATATTCTCTACCTAATTTATGTGTTCTAAAGATGACCTCTGATCAAATATTGCTCATTATCACCTTGGCGCTTACGTCAAGCACTTCCAGCGAAACAGCGATGGCAGGAACACGTGGCATATGGCTATTAATTAACAATAAGAATCTTTTATGGCGATTGTGTCGTAGACGGTAATCACAGTGTGCGAGGTTACAGAGAAAATCAGGCGACTCTTGCCTGTCCAAGACCATTCATACTTCAAAGGTTCTGACCAAAATAGGCAATTACAACTACACTTGAGGCTCGTTTAATCATACAAGCCTCATACATCGTCAGAGGCAACGTTACAGGCGCCAGGACGAACATTAACAGCATCACATAGCCTGGCATGACGCACGCACACGCACACGCACACACATCAGCATAAAACAAGTGTGTGCTGGCGGGCTGTATTAACGCCTTATCTGTCACAATTGGTGTTTGGCCGAGGCAAGCAAGCAGCAGCGCTACGTGTTCAGTTCCATGATCTATCCGCCTGTCTAGTACACCATGTCATCTACTACTACTAGTACACCATTTCATATTGTAGCGAATTCGGGGGACAAAGCAACCACAGGATTTGCCGCGGCCGGTACGCGAACCCGCATCGCCCGCACCGCAGGGGACATCGCTAACCGCTCGACTAAAGGGTCAGACCCGCCAGTCAGCGGCCAGCGTGTCTTCTTATCCAGGCATGTTACACTATATTTTCAGGTCTGAGTTGTCCCTTACGTGTGACGCTTTCCCCCACGGTACATTCAACCTGCGTACCGCCGAACTTAGCTGGCAACTTCCGCCTCCAAGACCAAGTGACGTCACGTTTCTTCATCAGAACGCCCGTCGGTGCCGTTACTCGACCAGATTCCTTTCCTGTTCTCCCGAGTGTTTTGTAGCTCTCCTTAAAAGTCAGCTACAAGTTTCGTGTGGCCGGGTTTTTCAGAGAATTCGGCAAGGGGTCTCCAAAAATTGGACCAAAAAACCCGATGAGACTTAGTACTGCGCTTGACCACGAGTTCAATCGGACATCGCAGGATCTCTCCGGTTCCAAAGTTCATTTCCCTGGTCGCAGCCGTTGTCGGATTTCCATAAATCTAGCATGTCCCTGTGACCCTGTCATGAAACCATGCTGCCGTGTGTAACTGTGCAACAACTCTGTTGTTAATGACGCCGAAAAATTGTTGAAATGCCGGTGCACACCGGGAGGGGGCGCACCTCTGAGGCAGTGCACAGGACGAGGTTCAGGCGATGGGAACTGCAACGGCGCATATACGGCGTGGGGGAAACGGTTTCTTTAAAACCACATAGCCGACGCCCCATCGAAACCGAATCCAACGCACAACTTGCGGGCTCTTTGCTGATAAAAAATAAATAATAATAATGTAACAGTGTGGTGACCCACATCTATATAACTAGAGACATTCACCTAAGAGAGAATGCACTTCCGCTTCCGGTCCAGAGAGTTCAGTGTCGTTGTCGAATATATGACATGTAAAGTTGGAGCTAGTAAACTACCTCGACTACGTCTACTCTCACGTCTCCTGTCTCGTTGTTTTCTAACTCCACATTGGTGACCCCGACGTGATCGAACTACTAATACGAGTATGTCTGACAACGACGACGCCGGTGCTAACAACATGGCTATTGCTAACGCTAGCATTTACACCGCTACTGTGAAGCTACCCGACTTTTGGCAGCATAATCCACGGCCGTGGTTTCAACATGTGGAAGCCCAGTTCCAGCTGAGAGGGATAACGCAGGATGCAACGCAGTACTTCCATGTAGTGGCGGCGTTAGACGCATCGACAACGGCGCGAGCAATGACGCTGTTGGAAGCTCCGCCAGCTGCTGGCAAGTACGATGCTATAAAGACATTCCTCCTGAAACTATTTGAACTGTCGGAGCTGGAGAAGGCAGACCGTTTACTGTCCCCGAATGGCCTCGGCGACGGCAAACCGTCTGAGTTAATGGAAAAAATGCTGTCTGTGCTGGGATCGGCTGATCCGGCCTTTCTTTTCACACACATTTTTCTGAGGCAGCTCCCCGCACCTGTACGCACAGCACTGGCCAGTTCTCCTCTCGCCGCCTCCAAGGACTACCGTTCTCTGGCTGCTGAAGCAGACAGGGTTTTCCTGGCCAACCGGCAACAGTTTGTGCATGCCCTGCTACCCCACCAGACCGCCCCACCACCACCTGTGTACGACTATATGGACACCGCGGCTGCGGTGACAGCCCGCCGCCAACCTGACGACGGGCTCTGTTATTACCATGCCAGGTTTGGGGCAAAAGCAAAACAGTGTCGCAAACCCTGCAGTTACAGGGTTCAGGGAAACGCCAAGGCCGGCGCTCGTTAACGGCTATGGGCGCCGGCCGTGACTGCAAGCTGTGGTTCATCAGAGACTCCTTGTCGGGCCGGCGGCTGCTGGTTGACTCTGGCGCTCAACGCAGCATACTACCAGCACAAGCTGTGGACACGATGACCGACAGTCACGGCCCCCAGATGGACGCCGCCAACGGCACGTCCATTCGGACGTACGGTATCAGACATGTGGACGTGTGTTTTGGCGGCCGACGTTTCGGCTGGGACTTTGTGATGGCTGCTGTATCCACCCCGCTCCTAGGTGCGGATTTCCTCTGTGCTTTCAACCTGCTGGTGGATGTTAAAAACTGTCGCGTGATTGATGCCGTCTCTTTTGCGTCATACCCCTGCACGCTTGGGGGCGCTGGAGCGCTGTGCCTCGCTAACACACTCTCCACCGGGGATCCATACCAACGCCTGCTCGCAAATTTCCCCGAGCTGACCACACCCACCTTCTCCTCGGCGGTGGCCAAGCACGGCGTGGAACATCATATCACCACAGTGGGGCCCCCAGTTTACGCCCGGGCCCGACGCCTCGACTCGGCCAAGCTCGCAATAGCCAGGGAGGAGTTTTCGACTATGGAGCGCCTCGGCATTGTCCGCCGTTCTGACAGCCCGTGGGCTTCCCCTCTTCACATGGTTACTAAGGCCGACGGGGGTTGGCGCCCGTGCGGGGACTACCGTCGCCTAAACAATGACACGACCCCCGACCGGTACCCCATACCGCACATACAAGATTTCTCTACCCACCTGGCGGGCGCTGCCATCTATTCCAAAATCGACTTAGTGCGGGGGTATCACCAAGTGCCGGTCCACCCACTGGATGTCCCAAAAACGGCTGTCATCACACCCTTTGGGCTCTTTGAGTTTTTACGTATGCCTTTCGGCCTTAAAGGGGCGGCGCAGACGTTTCAGCGCCTTATGGATTCTGTGCTCCGTGACATGCCATTTTTGTTTGTGTACTTAGACGACATCCTCGTGGCCAGCGCGTCGGCGGAGGAACACATGACGCACCTCAGACAGCTGTTTGACAGGCTCAGCGAACACGGCCTCATCATCAACCCAGCTAAGTGTCAGTTCGGGGAGTCGTCCATCACCTTCCTCGGGCACCACATCACTCCACAGGGGGCCGTTCCCCTCCCTGCCAGGGTTGAGGCTATCACCATGTTCCCCCGCCCCCGCACTGTACAGTCGCTGCAGGAATTCCTGGGCATGGTGAACTTTTATAACCGTTTCCTGCCCCGTGCCGCCCACATCATGCGTCCCCTGTATGAGGCCCTGCGGGGTAAGAAGTCTAAGGACGAGCTGGACTGGTCTTCGGGGATGGACGAGGCTTTTGTGGCCGCCAAGACCGCGCTGGCCAACGCTGCGCTGCTAGCTCACCCGTCGCCTGCCGCCCCCATAGCCCTTACAACGGATGCCTCCGACTACGCCGTGGGGGCCGTGTGTGAGCAGTGGGTGGGGGGGGGCTGGCAGCCGTTGGCGTTCTTCAGTAAACAACTCCGTGAGAGCGAGCGCAAATACAGCACCTTTGATAGGGAACTACTGGGTCTCTTCCTCGCAACCAGACACTTTAGGTTCCTATTGGAGGGCCGACAGTTCACCGCTTTCGTGGACCACAAACCGCTGACGTTCTGTATGGCCAAAACCTCAGAACCGTGGTCTGTGTAACGATCTGTGCCCTCTGGCTATGTTAACTTATAACATTAATAAAGCAAGGACGACTTCTCTCGTGCTGGGTGTTTATTCACCGACCGGATTCCGACTGACGTTGTTACGTACATCACGTGACTTTGTTGTGGCGCTACGGAAAGCCGTAAGGGACATTAGCAAATCAAATATTACTAGCAAATATTACATCTCCCTTTTTCTGAAAAGTGCTGCTTTCTCTGCAGAGATACAGACCACGTTGAGCATGTTTATAAGCGAATACAATCTTAATAAGAAAGAATATGAAAGTGGAACTCTTATATAACTGGACTGCAACAAAGTAGTGTAAAACATTTCCTTCACTGTCTAAATGTGACACCGTAATAACATTTCATCTTTTTTTTTTCATTTCATTACTGGTAACTGCAAACAGCAGGTAGGTACACAAGGTAAGTGAACGCTGTAAATATTTCTTTTCAAAACATAGCAGGTATAGTACAGGTTGGTGTAAAATTCTCTTTTTTTTAACATTCATAAGTCAAGGATTTGTCTTGGTTTGATCGTGCGACCTGACCTCGTGGTGTAACCAGGCTGTGTGTCTGGTTGTCGCTGATTGTTCGTGTCTGGAGGTTCAGCATGCTCTTGCTGATGGGCTTGTGTGTTGTTGTTAGCGCTGGTAACAGTCTGCTGTGAAGTGTGTGTGTGCGTAGTGTGAGTGTTCACTCTGCTTTGTCGCAGGTGTTGACGGTTGCGTTGGTAGATCTGACCTTCTTTGGTTTGGATGTGGTAGCTCCTGTCTGTGTTCGCTGGTCTTTCCACAGTTGCAGGTCTCCAGGATCCATCCTCCTGCCGGAAGCGGATTGGTGTGCCTGCGGGCAGGTGGGGCAGAGGTTTGGCTGTTCGGTTGTAGTATGCCTGCTGGCGCTGTTGACATACCTCTCTCCTTTTGTGAACATCCTCCTGACTGGCGATCTGTGGCTGCAGGTGTTTTGCTGTTGATGGGAGAATGGACCGCAGCCTCCGACTCATCAGTAGCTGTGCCGGTGATTTCAGGTTGTCCACCGGTGTGTTGCGATACTCCAGCAAGCTCATGTAGGGGTCTTTGTTCTCAGCTTTGGCTTTGTCCAGGATGCGTTTGGCCGTCTGGACAGTCTTCTCGGAGAGGCCGTTGCTCTGTGGGTAGTGGGGGCTTGTGGTGGTGTGTGAGAAACCCCATGTCTGTGAGAAGTTGCGGAACTCACCAGAGCTGTAGCACGGACCGTTGTCGCTGATGATAGTCTCGGGGATTCCGTGTCGAGCCATTGCTGCTTTCAGCTTCATGATGACGGCAGATGAGGTGCAGCTGTAAAGTCTTTCTAGCTCGAAGAATCTGGAGTAGTAGTCCACAGTGACTATGAAGTCCTGTGAGTTCCATGTGAATAGGTCTGTGCCTATCACTTGCCACGGCCGCTCGGGTATGGCGTGTGACATCTTTGGTTCCTTTGCATTTGCGCTGCGCCGTTCTTGGCATATGCTGCAGTCTGCTACCGCATCCTCGATCTGTTTCCCCATGCCAGGCCAGAACAGTAAGTCTCTTGCTCGGCATTTGCTTTTTTCCACGCCAAGGTGGCTGGCATGGATGCGCTGTATCATGTCCTTGCGAAGCTTTTGGGGGACAATGATTCTCTCACCTTTGAACAGGATACCGTCCATTTCTGAGATTTCTGCTCTGTGGTTCCAGTATTCCTGGATGCTGGGCGGGCACTTTTTCTTTGTGTCTGGCCAGCCAGTGAGTGTGGCTCGTCTGAGTGCGGTGAGCTGTGGATCTTGCGCTGTTTCCTGCTTGATTTCTGTGAGTCTTGTGTCGCTCACAGGGATGTTGCTGAGGACTGTGTGCACTTGGGCCTCCATCCCTTCCTGTAGGTCACTGTCGTGGTGTTCTATTGACTTGCGTGACAGTGTGTCGGCCACCGGTATGTCCTTACCGGGGCGGTGGATGATTTGGATGTCGTATTTTTGGAGCGCCAGGATCATCCGTTGCAGCCGGGGTGGTGCTGCTGCCAGTGGCTTTTTTAGTATTGCCTCCAGAGGCTTGTGGTCTGACTCCACAATCACTTTTCGTCCATACATGTACTCGTGGAACCTCTTGCAGCCGAAGACCACAGCGTAGAGCTCCTTCTCTATCTGTGCGTAGTTTTCTTCAGTGCTGTTGAGTGACTTGGACGCATAGGCAATTGGTTTGCCATCTTGGAGCATGACAGCCCCAAGGCCACTTTTGGATGCATCCACTTGGAGTCGCAGCTCTTTCTGCGGGTCGAAATATGAGAGTACTGGACCTGGGTGCTGTGTAATGAGATTCTTCATCTCTTGGAACGCCTTGTCGTGGACTGCATCCCACACAAACTCACTGTCCTGTTTCAGAAGCTGTCTGAGGGGTGAGTTTATCTGTGAGAGGTGTGGAGCAAATCTGGCGAGGTAGTTGATCATGCCGAGGACTGTCTCCAGCTCTGCTTTGTTCTGTGGGGGTTGCATGTCCTTGACCGCCTTCACCTTGTGTGGGTCTGGTTTGATGCCTTCGTGTGAGAGCGTGTGGCCGAAGTAGCTTACCTCGGACACGCATATGTGACACTTGTCGGGGTTGAGCCTCACCCCTCGCTCCCTTGTGCGCTTCAGCATCGCTCTGAGACGCTGGTCATGTTCCTCTTTAGTCTTGCCGAACACTAGTATATCGTCCACTATGGCCGTCACACCGTCCAATCCTTCATATGTTTCATCCACGCGTCTCTGGAACTCGTCTTGAGCGGACACGATTCCGAATGGCAGTCTGAGGAAACGATACCTGCCAAACACTGTGTTAAATGTCGTCAACATTGAGGATTCAGTGCTCAGTTTGATGGCCCAATAGCCTGACCGCGCGTCTAACACGCTAAAGTACTCAGCTCCAGCAAGCTTTGTGGTGGCGTCCTCCAGCGTGGGGAGGGGGTAGTGAGGTCGTTGTATCACTTTGTTAAGAGCTCTGGGGTCTAAACACACTCTAAGTTTGCCTGTCTTTGGCTTCTCAACAATGACGAGTGCGTTCACCCATTCTGTGGGTTCTGTTACCTTACAGATTATGCCGCCTTTCTCCATGCTGTCAAGCTCGTCCCTCAGTTTGCTGCGTAGGGCGATGGGGATTCTGCGTGGCGGGCAGACGACCGGCGTTGAATCTGGTGTGACGCGGAAGGTGCACTCGCCTGGGAACTCTCCTATTCCTTGGAAAACATCTGCATACTCATCCATTATGCTCTGTGATGTGACATTGTTTTCCTCGCTCACAGCCATCACTATTTTTACCAAGTTTAGGTCACGGCATGTTTTCATTGCCATGACTGGTGGGGCGTTTGTGTCAATGACGTAAAAGTCCAGCATAATTGCATTGTCTCTGTACTTACATTTGAGTTTGCATGTGCCTTTCACGCTCAGCGCGCCTCCTCCATATTCAGTGAGTCTGTGTATTGCTGGTTTCAGTGTCACATTTTTGAACAGCGCCTGGAACAGGTTGGTGGGAATAGTATTGGCCTGTGCCCCAGTGTCTAGTTTAAACTTTACCTTCTGTGGAGGTGTGCCAATTCCAACCTCTACGTAAGCCTGCTCGTTGCTTTTTCCGTTGTTCTCTATTGAGATGCAGTCTATGTACCGCTCTGTCTGTTCTCCCACAGCGGTGCTCTCCACTGTAATGTTGTCGAAGTACAGTTCTTCCTGCTCTCTGTCAGTGGTGTACTCTTCTGGGTTCTCTCCGACGGCATGTACTGTGCCGCGGTAGTACTTTGTCTGTCCCTGGGAGCTAGACTTGCATACTTTAGCAAAATGATTGAGCTTCTTGCATTTAATGCATTGTTTACCCTTAGCTGGGCAAGTGGCTTTAGCGCCGTGTAGCCCTCCACAATAGCTACACGCCCTAGCGGCGGTGCTAACGTTACCCTCCCTTTGTCTGAAGTTAGCGTTAGCTGCTTTGGGTGCGTTCGGTTTGTAAGTCTTTCTGCCTATTGCGTGCACCGTTTCATGTGTGCTGCCCTGGCCCATAGACTTTAGCTGTTGCTTTGCTAGCTCGTGTGAGCGGGCTACATCTATGGCCTTTTCTAGCGTTAGCTCAGCTCCCTGGCTAAGTAGCTTTTCTCTCACTCTGGGTGAGTTGGTGGCAAACACGATGCGGTCCCTGACCATCTCGTCGGCATTTGGGTAGCCACAGTCTTTGACTAGGAGCTTTAGCTCAGTTACAAATCGTTCGAAGGATTCACTCTCTCCCTGCATCTTTTCATGAAATTTATATCTGGCATAAATCGGGTTTGCTTTGGGGGTGATGTACTCAGTGTACTTATCGTAGTACGTTTCTAGCTTCTTGGCTTGTTCTCCGCTGAGTGTCCAAGTGTTGTGCACATCGCGCCCTTTTTCCCCTATCCAGAGCAGGAGGTAGCTGCATTTCTCCTCTTCATTCTTCCCGCGCAGGGGGCCCGTGAACATTAGCTCCGTTGTTTGTCGAAATCGTCTCCATGCTTCAGGTAAGTTCGCCGATTCCCAGTCCATCCGTGGAGCTGGAACGCCGTACGAATCCATATTGGGTATTTAAAGTCCGCTACTCTGACACCATGTAACGATCTGTGCCCTCTGGCTATGTTAACTTATAACATTAATAAAGCAAGGACGACTTCTCTCGTGCTGGGTGTTTATTCACCGACCGGATTCCGACTGACGTTGTTACGTACATCACGTGACTTTGTTGTGGCGCTACGGAAAGCCGTAAGGGACATTAGCAAATCAAATATTACTAGCAAATATTACAGTCTGGGCGTCAGCAGCGTCATCTCGCGGCGGTTTCCGAGTTTACCACGGACATACAACACGTGTCGGGCAAGGATAACTCCGTCGCCGACTGCCTTTCACGGGCGGTTGTTAACGCCGTTCACTTGGGACTCGACTACGCCGCTATGGCAGCGGACCAAGCCAAGGACGCGACCGTTCAAGACTACCGGTCGACCCCTACGGCGCTACGGCTGGAGGACGTGACGTTCGACGCGGCCAACACCACCCTCCTCTGTGACATCTCCACCGGTCAACCGCGCCCCCTGGTGCCTACTTCCTGGCGGCGCCGAGTTTTCGACACCGTCCACGGCCTTTCCCACCCGGGAGTGAAGGCCTCGACCAAATTGGTGAGCGTCAAGTTTGTTTGGCCTGGGCTCCGTAAGGATGTTAGAGCCTGGGCCGGCTCTTGTGTGGCGTGCCATCGCGCCAAGGTGCACTGCCATACCAAGGCCCCTTTGGCGCCGTTTGTGGTTCCAGAGAGGCGGTTTGACCACGTCAATGTTGACCTGGTGGGTCCCCTGCCCCCCTCCCGTGGTTATACGTTCCTCCTCACTATTGTGGACAGGGCCACCAGGTGGCCAGAGGCTATTCCCTTGTCCTCCACGACGGCAGCAGAGGTAGCACGGGCGTTCATCGGCTGCTGGGTGGCCCGTTTCGGCACACCGGGTGACATCACGAGCGACCGGAGCTCCCAGTTTACCTCGGAGCTCTGGACGGCGGTCGCTGAGCACCTGGGGATGAAGATCCACCGCACTACGGCGTACAACCCGCAGAGCAACGGACTTTGTGAGCGGTTCCATCGGGACATGAAAGCCGCTCTGCGGGCAAGCCTCACTGGCTGCGACTGGATGGACCGGCTCCCATGGGTCATGCTCGGCCTGCGTTCGGCCCCGAAGGAAGACCTCCAGACCTCCTCCGCTGAGCTGGTGTATGGCCAGCCCCTGCGAGTTCCGGGGGAGTTTCTTCCGGATGCTACGACTCCCTGGTCGGCCGCCTCTCACCTCAGTGCGTCCCGGAGCGCTGCCGGTGCCTTCGCTCCCGTTCCGATGTCTCAACACTGCCTCCCCCGGTCCTACGTCCCCAAGGATCTGCCATTGGCGAGGTACGTCTTCATTAGGCACGACAGCCATCGGTCCCCGCTGCAGCCCCCATACGACGGGCCCTTCCGCGTCCTGGAGGCGGGGGATAAGAACTTTGTGGTGGACATGGGGGGCAGGCCGGAGCGGGTCGCTATAGACCGTCTCAAGCCTGCTCACTTGGACATTGGGGAGCCAATGCAATTGGCCCTACCCCCGCGGCGGGGACGCCCTCCTAGGTCGGCCCCGGCACCTGCCTCTGTTCCTGCTTCGGCCCCGCCTATGGCCCGGGTTTCGGCCCCATCTGTTTCCCCTCCTGTGAAGCGCAGCCGTTATGGCCGCAGGGTCCACCCCCCGACTCGTCACTTGTTTTCCCCGTGACTTTGCACTATGTCATTGACTGTTCTGTTGTAGAGTCTATTTTTATGTTCATGAGTTGCGCTTTTGCTGTTTTGCATTGTTTTGTGTAGGTGAATTCTGGGGGGGCCTGTGTGGTGACCCACATCTATATAACTAGAGACATTCACCTAAGAGAGAATGCACTTCCGCTTCCGGTCCAGAGAGTTCAGTGTCGTTGTCGAATATATGACATGTAAAGTTGGAGCTAGTAAACTACCTCGACTACGTCTACTCTCGGTCTCCTGTCTCGTTGTTTTCTAACTCCACAACAGGTTATTTTCTTGCCCGATGCGGGATTCGATACAGGGTGTAACGCACCACAAGGCGACATCACTGACCACTCGGCTAAAGGGTCAAATACGCTAGCTAGGTACTAACGTGTCTTATTAGTAGTTCACAACAATAATAATAATAAAACGAGGTCTATTTCAGCTTTAATGTGCTCCCTATTCCTTTTGTAAACTACCAATAAGACACGTTAGCCCCTAGCTAATGGGTCTGACCCTTTAGCCGAGCGGTCAGTGATGTCGTCTTGTGGTGCAGTACACGCCGTATCGAATCCCGCACCGGGCGAGTAAATAGCTCGGTTACACTTTCAACAAACGCCCTGTTGACAGCGCCGTTGTCCAGCCGGTACTGAGGACGTTTCCCCGCCCTAGCTGACGGCTTTGATTGAGTCCTCCGGTGCTGCCCAGCTCTGTAACATGTGCCCTGCTTTGTTTCGCCATTATTCATTTTAACCTACAGTACTAGTAGTAGTACTAGCAGTAGCTCACGGAGCCCGGGAAGTGACGTGGACAACATTTTATATCTCGCACGCGCGCTTTCTAAATTTTTCCTCGTCCGTGCTGTAGTGATATAACGCCATGTATATCCACTGGAACTACACTAGGTGTCATGTACTACCCGGACTGTTATTATGGTTACACCACTACCATGTATGGTTATTACGTCTGCCTACTGAGCCGCGATTAAACCTGAGTCCTATAACCCGGTGTGGTCATTGATCCTCGACCAATACTACCCCAAGTATTACTTCATGGTGGCAGCGGTAAAGTGCTGTTAGAAGACTAGACTAATACTTTATGTCTATCTCTGCGCAGATGAAGTGGATTAATAAGCCGTTATAAAGAATCGTACTGACTACCGAACTTCTGCTGGAGGGAAAAATGCAGCCTCCGTTTATTCGGTAGTTTGGGGAGATGAAGAAAATGAACGGCGTCTCAGTGACGTAATCAATCCGCGCATGCAAGCGCAACACCGCCCACTTGTGGACAAACAAAGTCGTAAACAAAATAATAGTACACAGTAACACATAGTCATACAAATACGCTGGTGTCATATCTCAACACTCCCACTTATGAATCATGAGCTTACTGTATACCTTTTCTTATTCATAGAACAAAAATAAAAATAAAACTTGGTATAACCCATACCACTCACATTTCACACACCAAACATTGCCTTAGCAAATGTCTTCAGTTTTACCTTGGATGCGGGCTTCGTCATTACATCCGTAGCCATTTCGTCTGTAGGGCAATACACCAATGAAATCCTTTCCTGTGACTCCTTGGAGTACACACAATGGTCTGATTGGTTTTGTGTAAAGCCATCACCTGTCAAACACTCGTGTAACAGTAAGTTCCAATTGCGGCCAGACTGCTTGAGGCCGTAGATTGACTTCTCTAGTTTACACACTAGTTTTTCTCCCTTCTCAATATAACCCTCAGGTTGTTCTATGTATATGTCATAGTCTATGGGGGCATGAAGATAGGCCGTCTTTACATCCATCTGGTGTAAAATCAAGTCATATTGAGCCGCCTTCTGTAGAAGCACTCGAACACTTGTTAGGTTGGCTGTTGGCGAAAATGTCTCCCCATAGTCCACCCCAGCTCTCTGGCTATATCCCTTTGCTACAAATCTAGCCTTGTACTTGTCGTGTCCGTCTATATCTGTCTTTATCGAATACACCCACCTTCCTCCCACTGTTTTCTTGCCCTCTGGCAATTTCATAAGGGTGAATGTTTTGTTGTCTCTTAGAGACTCCATTTCCTCGTCCATTGCCCTGGACCACTTTTCTGATTCTGGCGATTCCATGGCCTCTTTAAAGGTCAGAGGGACACCGCACACTGCCCTGTATGCATAATCTATAGTAGTGAGTGAGCTGTCATCACTGTCGCCCTGACTATAGTCAATCAGGTATCTCGGAGGGTTGCGTTCCCTTTGGGGGTACCTCCCACTGGCTGAGGCTTGTGACGTCACCCTTGGGTGCTCCTCGTCATCATCCTCGGGTGTTGACTGTGTACCGTCAGTCTGTACATTTTTCTGTACTCTAGGCTGAGTTGCAGCTGTCTCAACAGACTTTCTCTCTCTTACCCAGTCTTCTGGGTGCAGACCTGGTGTCTGAGTCTCATTTTCACTAGTTGCCTTGTGTACAAATTTAACTAGTCTGTGTTTCTGTACTTTCTCTTGGTCAAGGTAGTAGACTAGGTAGGCCGGGCTGTTCTTGTCGTGTCCTACAAAACGCCCCCTCTCACATCTAGAATCTAACTTTCCCTTGTCCTGCTGGTAAGCATAGCATTCTGTCCCGAACTTTTGCATTCTAGCCATGTTGCACTTTTTTCCTGTCATTGCCGTGTATGGCGTAGTGCCTGTGTGCTTGTTGAAGCATCTGTTTCTGGTGTGGGCTGCCTCCTGTACAGCATAATGCCATAGGTTCTTTGGTAGACCACTATCTATTAGCATACACCTTGCCATCTCGAATAGTGTGCGTCCTTCTCTCTCTGCAACGCCATTTTGATGGGGAGAGTATGGGCAGGATGTCTCATGTCTTATTTTGTTCTGTCTCAACAGGGTTTGAAACTCCTTGCCTGTAAACTCAGTTCCATTATCTGACCTTATGCATTTCACTGTCCCATAGGGAGCTACATCTGCCAGAAATTTCTCGGTCGCTTGCACTGTGTCACTCTTTGTTTTTAAGAAATAAACACACAGCCCCTGTGCACACATCTGTAAATGATTGCATGTACCTGAAACCATTAATGGACTCGTTTGCCACAGGACCGGCTAAATCAGTGTTTACCAACTCCAGTGGTGTCTTGGCTTTGTCTGCAGATTTCCTGTTCCTGTTTTGGGTAAACTTCCCTTCTATGCATACTGCACACTCTTTGTCAGGTTTACACACTTTACCCTTTATATGCATACCATCAGTGATATCCTGTAGCTTTATGATATCGTCATAGTTGCAGTGGCCCATTATCTCATGCCAAGTTTCTATATCATGGCTCACATGGCACTTTTCAACAACACATTCAGTTTGCAAATAGTACATTTTCCCCTGTACAAAAATGTCAAACCTGGTACCATCCGGTGACATCAGGGCATCTCTGCCCTCTTCGAAGAACACACTGGCTCCGTGTGCTGTCGCAGACTTCACAGAGAAGAGCTCTTGGGGGTACGATGGAATATATAGTGCGTTCCGCAGTGTCACTCTACACCGTCGCCCCTCACTGTCGAGCAGACATACCGTAGCATCTCCCCTGCCCCGCACCACACCAAAGGTGTGCTTACCGTCCGCCAGCTCCATGCAGTGTTTCTCTGGCTCGAACGAGCTGTCAAAGCTCTTGAACTTCTTCTTATCATTGACTATGTGGGAAGAAGCCCAACAGTCCACAATCAATCCTGGTTTGAACTGTTGCCGTCGTCCTGGTCCTGCTGAGCTGGTCTCTCCAGCCTGCACTCTGAAGATGTAGTTCTCTTCTTCTGCAGCATTCCCCGGTCCCTGACCTCGACCTGCTCTGTGACCACCACCGCTGCCGCCACCTTGCTCGCGTGCACATCTGGCTCCATCAGCGCGGTCCTTCTTCTTTCACACTTTGTCCGTGTGACCCTTGATCCGGCAGAAGCTGCACCACACGCTGCGTGAACAGTCCGATTTCCGATGGCCTTTGTCACCGCATCGCCAGCACACCGTTTGATCATCTTCTCCCTCACAGCGTTTCACTGGCTTTTTCTTAGGCGCTGCGTGGGCCTTCATCACCCTCTCGGACGTCTCGTCCGATGCTGTAGCATTAGCTACATCTTCTGCCGCCTCAAAGTTTCTCAATTTGGCCTTAAATTGTCCCAATGTCAACTCACTGTCGCCATGTGTCACCATTAGAGTGAATGGCTTATATTTCTCGGGTAACCCCCTCATCACCATGGCCATCATTAGTCTCTCACTCGGTGCTTCTCCCGCCCCTTTGAGAGCCGTAATGATTCGTTCAGCTCGGATAATGTATTCGGTGATCGTCTCATTATCAGCTTTCTTTAGCCCAGTCAATGTTACATACAGAGTGACAATCCGGGGTCTGCCCTTACCAATGTAATGTTCCCGCAACACCCTTAGACTCTCTCTACCGTTGTTCTTCGTTTCTCTGAAGATCAGTCCCAAGCTTGTGTTGTCCAATAAAGGCGCCAATGCGCAGTAGGCGTCCGCGTTCCGCTCCTCGTCTAGGGCCTGCTCTTCCGCTGTCAAAGGTCCCGCGGGCTCGGTAAGAATGGTGGTTTTCAGCCCCACACCATGCATGCAACAGAGCATTCGCTCTTCCCACAGTTCATACTCATCGGCCTGTCCGTTGAATGTGGGCCACCTGCTCTTCTTTCGCTCCATCTCCCTAGGTAGCGTTAGCTTAGCTTAGCGTTCCGTTAGCTTCCCGATAGCCTCTCTCGATGCTAACTAGCTTCACACTTGCTAACTTGCTACTCCGTGCTAACCTGTGCGCATCCCGCCATCCGAGGTTATCACACTTCGTGTACTTCTTTTATCAAACTACTAAATAATCCAACGTTATCTGGGCCCATAACCTGTTAGAAGACTAGACTAATACTTTATGTCTATCTCTGCGCAGATGAAGTGGATTATTAAGCCGTTGTAAAGAATCGTACTGACTACCGAACTTCTGCTGGAGGGAAAAATGCAGCCTCCGTTTATTCGGTAGCTTGGGGAGATGAAGAAAATGAACGGCGTCTCAGTGACGTAATCAATCCGCGCATGCAAGCGCAACACCGCCCACTTGTGGACAAACAAAGTCGTAAACAAAATAATAGTACACAGTAACACATAGTCATACAAATACGCTGGTGTCATATCTCAACAAGTGCTCTCTATGAAGAATGAAGATAGACTGATAAAATTGTCCGTTGATAATTTCTGTCATCATTCAAGCAAGAGTGCGCAGGAGCTGAGCTAGCCGCAAAGCTAATGTAACCGGTTATTTTCTTGCCCGGTGCGGGATTCGATGCGAGGTGTACTGCGCCACCACTAACCGCTCGGCTAAAGGGTCAGACCCGTTAGCTAGGGGCTAACGTGTCTTATTAGTAGTTTACAGTCGTCACCCTCCCCGGAAGCGCCCCCTCGCGCTTTGTTCTTCCCGCGCTCCGAAGAGACTTCTGAGGATCTGCACACTTCCGGATCCCACCGCTGCCACCAATGTAACCGGTTATTTTCTTGCCCGGTGCGGGATTTGATTTGAGGTGAACTGCACCACAAGGCGACATCACTAACCGCTCGGCTAAAGGGTCAGACCCATTAGCTAGGGGCTAACGTGTCTTATTAGTAGTTTACAGTCGTCACCCTCCCCGGAAGCGCCCCCTCGCGCTTTGTTCTTCCCGCGCTCCGAAGAGACTTCTGAGGATCTGCACACTTCCGGATCCCACCGCTGCCACCAATGTAACCGGTTATTTTCTTGCCCGGTGCGGGATTTGATTTGAGGTGAACTGCACCACAAGGCGACATCACTAACCGCTCGGCTAAAGGGTCAGACCCATTAGCTAGGGGCTAACGTGTCTTATTAGTAGTTTACAGTAACTAGCTAGCTAGCAACAGGAGACGTCGCTTCACGTGTCCCCTCCCGGACCCCGTAGTGGTCGCCGTTCCTCTGCAATGGCGGCGGGCTGCGGACCGGGTGGAAGAGGAGGGGTGTGGAAGTTTTTAACCAGGACACATTTACAGATTTGCTCCAGATCCGCGCGGTACAACGGGACAAAAAAAAAAAAAACCCAAATAAACGGGGCGGGAAGTCACAAATGTCACGCGACTCACAAACTCACCGGAAGCGAGGCCGCACACGTGTGTGTAAAACCCGCTCCACGTGTAAAAAAAAAAATGGTGCCGCAAAATGCGGAAACCTTTACAGAGTAGTGTAAACTACTAACAAGACACGTTAGCCCCTAGCTAACGGGTCTGACCCCTTTAGCCGAGCAGTTAGTGATGTCGCCTTGTGGTACAGTACACCTCGTATCGAATCCCGCACCGGGCAAGAAAATAACCGGCGGCAGCGGTGGGATCCGGAAGTGTGCAGATCCTCAGAAGTCTCTTCGGAGCGCGGGAATAACCGCGCTTCCGGGGAGGGTGACGACTGTAAACTACTAATAACACACGTTAGTCCCTAGCTAATGAGTCTGACCCTTTAGCCGAGCGGTTAGTGATGTCGCCTTGTGGCGCAGTACACCTCGTATCGAATCCCGCACCGGGTAACAAAATAACCGGTTACAGAATAGCTTGTGCGTATTAGCAAACCGCTCCGTATTTTTGTGGACGTGACTTTACAGAGTATACAAAAATGCACATTTGTGGATCATGGCACATGTTTGTGGATTGTCTTCTGTGCGGGGTTACAGATCATAAAGTCCAGTACAAACTTCCGTAGCTGGCATTTGCGAACCCCCCCCCCCCCCCGAGAAGCAGCAAGCAGGAATTATTACTTTTATTGGTCGCGTATTCAGATAATGGGAACAGTATTCATTGACAGTCAGCTGAGCCAGCAAAAAGAGGGAGGCCCTTATGGCCCACCCACAGCGGCGCGCGCGAACGGAGGGGCAGAGCTGGTTACATTTCCCTGGAATCCCTGCACGCGCTTGTACAACACAGCATTTGTCTGCCCATCCCAACGTCGGAGGACGCACAATGAGTAAGCTATACTTGTTTTACCTTCATAGAGGAGAGACTGCTTTGCACCGCCGTTATGACCCAGGTTTTGTCTTTTTTTGGGGTTTTTTTTTTTTTGGTGCACATTTCTTCACACTCACACGAATATGTGGACAGTGAGGAGTATTTTTAGGGTGTTTTTTTTTAACATTACACAGTAACATAACCTGTCACTTGCTTTAAGGTTGCAACCTGTTACTTGCTGTCACGTCGCTTTTTCCATGGTGTGAATACAAGCTGAACCCTGACCCTTTATTTATTTATTTATTTATTTATTTATTTATCCATTTTTCTTGTTGAAGCCGACGAATCGCAGCTCCACGTGATCCGCGACAAGCGCAACGGCGTGGACAACCCGGCGTTTGCCGTGTCGGTATGGTTTTAGCTGTCTTTTGTTTATTTATTTATTTATTTATTTTTTCAGAGGAAGTGACACAGTTGTCATAGTTTTTCTAACTCTGCTCTCTTCTCTCTGCAGTGCGATGACTCCGATTCTAGCTCCCACATAGGAGGAGACTCTGGACCAGGACCGGGATCATCCTTAAAGTGTGTTTAGTAAAAGCTGCAGAAACGGTGTCCTCGGTGCTTTTCAAAGTGGGGGCCGCCAGGGGCCGCCAACGGGGCCTCGGCAAATTGGAGGGAAGCTGAGGGAAAAATGCTAAAAAAAAAAAGGAAAAAAAAGTTTTTTTTTTGTGAAAAATAAATTGAATTATTATGTATATTATGATCAACTATATTGTATAACAAAGAATGCTTATGATGGAAGACAGAAATATTCAATATAATGGAAGGATTAAAATGTGAAGTATAAATGTCATTATTATTGCATTAACAAAAGTAAGGAAATATATTCAGGAGGTTTTTTTTTTGGTTTTTTAACATTTGCCGTAGTATTGTCAATGGGTTTTTAAAGACATCTTGCAAAAAGGGGGGGCGGCCCCGGCCAGAAGCTGATGCTATTTGGGGGGCCTTGGCATGGAAAAGTTTGGGAACCCCTGTCGCTGAAATGCCCATGCATGACATTATGTGTCCCTGGATGTCCTGCAGCTTTTTCAGAAATGTGGAATCTTAACTTTGCTGACTTGAGGCAATTCAGATTATAGGAGATACAAGTTGATAGGCTTGTGTTAATGTGTGTGTGTGTGTTAAATCTGTTGTGTGTATTATGTAGTGGGAACTAACCTCTACCTTCTTCTGCACTTCAGAGGGCTTTCCATGCTATTCAATGGCATGGAGGATTATTTTAAGGCTCATTCAAGAACCATCAAATACGTTGTGCTGGGCATATTAGGAGCAGGTATATATTTTTTTTTATAGTCTGACCATTTGTGCTATTATTTTGCAGCCATGTTCCAACTGGCTGCATAGTCCATCCAGTCCATCCAGTACATCCTCAGTACACCCAATGTGTGTAGGATGCAAGTAGCCTTCTTCCCGCACGATCCTCTCGCTGCTCTTTCTGTTTATGAAGCGAGGACATATTGTGTGACCAAACTGACGAGTAAATCAAGCAGTGCAAATATCCTCAAAATGATCCTGCAAGACTCCTTTGGCGATTGTTTAGCCAGAAATCATGGCTGTTGCTGACCAAGCTCTGCTTTTATCCTATCTAGGGTATGTGGCGTACTTCATCGCGGCCTGTGTGTTGGATTTCCAAAGGGCCATTGCTCTCGTCGTGCTGACCAGTTTGGCAGTTGCCTCCAAAACCTATGATCTTTTAAAAACATACCAGGGACGCCGCATCAGTCAGTGGCTTTGTCCTGCAGTGCAATGGTTCAGTTCGCACATGAGGTGGATTAAATGGTGAGTAGATACGCTTTGGCTTTACGCAGTCGTGCTGGCTTCACACGATAACGAACTCAGGCGATGGGATCAGCGACTGACTTGCAGTAGGTCTGTTGAATGTGTCCTGTGCTCTGTAGGGTGTTTATAGTCGTGGTCCTGGCCCTGCTAGCCACCTGGCTCGCTATAGACACGTCTAAACGTCCAGAGCAACTCATCTCATTTGGAGGGGCCTGCATGTTGGTCCTGATTATGTTCATCTCCTCGGCACATCGGGCAGCGGTGAGTTTCCAACGGTTACTCCTTCCAGGCGTGCATGAGTCCCATCACGACCGCTGATTGGCGATGATCTCGGCTGTTATCTCTCGAGTTATCTTTAGCCTGTTTTTGCTGTAGACTTTGGATATCATTTAGCCTTGCGTGTCTTGCAACCACTCACGTCTTGGTGAAGGCGCCCTGCCAATCAAAGAAAGTTGAATCAGTGCATCTGGATGCAATGTTTATTGACAGAAATGTTGCATAAATACATTCCTGTAAGTTAGCTAGTTTTTCACGGGTGTGATGATTGAAACTCTCTCTCTTTTTTTTGTGTGTGTTGTGAATTTTTGTAGGTATCATGGAGGGCTGTCTTCTGGGGACTCGGCATGCAGTTTTGCATTGGCCTTTTTGTCATAAGAACAGAGCCAGGGCTTACGGCTTTCAAATGGCTTGGAGACCAAATTCAGGTATCGTTGTAAGCAAAATGGCTTATATTCAAGAGGGCTCCGGAGTTTTTTTCTTCACTGTTTGTTTGCGCTTATCTTTAGACCCACTTTATTGTAGGGTGTGGCTTTAGTGCGCCTCGATATTACAACTGAATCAGTGGCAAGTATGCACAAACAAAGTCTATGGTGCAGCTGATAGGAGACGTGTCACCTCCCACCATCATCACTTAACCGTTAAAAAAAAAACCTCTATTTTATTTGATTACAATACACGAGCCATTGTTGGAGACTATAAATGAACGAATGTTTGTCACAAAGGAACGTCAATGAGAAAGATGCTGTGAAAAAATGTCATAACCCTAACGTTGCTCTGATGGCCATTGATTTCAGATATTCCTGAACTACACAAAAGCTGGCTCCAGCTTTGTTTTTGGAGGGCTGACTGAAAACATTTTTGCATTCCAAGTAAGTGTATAATGAGAGTCCGTGTCCAAACATGGGCTGTTCATTGAGACGATCGGCTGTCCGGGCTGAACGTGTTTGTCATTAGTGTTCTGCCGCCTTCCTCAGGCTCTGCCCATCGTCGTCTTCTTCAGCAGTGTGATGTCAGTTCTTTATTTCCTGGGGCTCATGCAGTGGCTCATTGTGAAGGTAAAGCTCGCCACGTTAAGCCGTGTTCCTCGCTGCATCATGTCCGAGCGTGTATCCCAGGCTTCCTCTGTGGCGCATCCTGACAAAGAGCCATGTGTTGTTGTCCACACAGATCTCATGGGTGATGCAGATAACGATGGGAACCTCACCCACCGAGACCTTGAGCGTTGCAGGCAACATATTTGTCGGACAGGTATTTCTGGCCGGGCCCCAAGTCTGGGTGTTCGATAGATATCCATGAATAATGAATGAACTCAGCACATCTCATCGCTTTGGCACGAGTGGCCAGTTTGCATCCGCATGTTAAAGCTATTCTGGGGTTACTTTACTGCATCGCTTCTTTCTTTAACGAGTCCTTTTTGTTCATCAGACCGAGGCGCCACTGCTCGTTCGCCCTTATTTGAAAGACATGACTAAATCGGAGGTCCATGCTGTTATGACCGGGGGATTTGCCACCATCGCAGGCAGCGTAATGGGGGCCTTCATCGCATTTGGGGTGAGTTGAGCTGCCCTTTGCTCTTTTATTGCCTATAAATGAATAGTGGGAGTTCTGCAGTTTCTAAAAAAAAAAAAGAAAAAAAGAAAAAAGCAGCATTGTTAAAACATCCTGGGGCGTCCGGGTAGTGTGGTGGTCTATTCTGTTGCCTACCAACACGGGGATCGCCGGTTCAAATCCCCGTGTCGCCTCCGGCTTGGTCGGGCGTCCCTACAGACGTGACTGGCCGTGTCTGCGGGTGGGAAGCCGGATGTGGGTATGTGTCCTGGTCGCTGCACTAGCGCCTCCTCTGGTCAGTCAGTCGGAGTGCCTGTTCCGGGGGGGGAATAGCGTGATCCTCCCACGCGCTACGTCCCCCTGGTGAAACTCCTCACTGTCAGGTGAAAAGAAGCGGCTGGCGACTCCACATGTATGGGAGGAGGCATGTGGTAGTCTGCAGCCCTCCCCGGTTCGGCAGAGGGGGTGGAGCAGCGACCGGGACGGGTCGAAAGAATTGGGTAATTGGCCAAGTACAACTGGGGAGGAAAAGGGGGAAAATCCCCCCCCCCAAAAAAAAACCATCCTAAGAGGGCGTCTGGGTAGTGTAGCAGTCTTTTCCATTGCCTACCAACACGGGGGTCGCTGGTTTGAATCCCCATGTTACCTCCAGCTTGGTCGGGCGTCCCTACAGACGTGACTGGCCATGTCTGCGGGTGGGAGGCCGGATGTAGGTATGTGTCCTGGTCGCTGCACTAGCGCCTCCTCTGGTCTGTTGGGGCGCCTGTTCAGGTGAAAAGAAGCAGCTGGCGACTCCACATGTATCGGATGGAGGCGTGTGGTAGTCTGCAGCCCTCCCTGGACCGGCAGAGGGGATGCCGGTCCAAGAGTGGGGTAATTGGCCAAGTACAATTGGGGAGTAAAAGAGGGGAAAAAAATCCACACAAAAAAAAAACAAACTATCCTAAGAAACATATGAAACCAATCGTTGGTTTCGAGTGATATGCAACAGCGTCGTTATACGGGTGGGGGATACCCGCAGTCAGTCGAGACTAACGAGGTCACTTGGACGAGGGACGAGACGTTCCTCCCTCTAAACGTGGTGTCCAGATGAACTGGTTCCCCTTTCTGGGAGTTCCTAAGAAGCACATTTTGGAAGAAGAATGATGATGTGGTTCTGATGTGGAAGGACATCTCTCCCCTCAGATCGATGCATCCTCACTGATAGCAGCCTCTGTGATGGCTGCCCCTTGTGCCTTGGCTATGGCCAAACTGTCTTATCCCGAGACAGAGACGAACCAGTTCAAGTCGGAGAAAGATATTAAAATTACTTGTGGGTACGTGTACAGTCCTCTCTCAATCACACCTCGTTCCTCCGTGGGTTCGGTTGATGTCGCGTGCTCCGTTAAGTGGCGTCCCTTTTTTCCACAGGGATGAGCGGAACGTTCTGGAGGCCGCCAGCAGCGGAGCGTCTGCATCGATAGGCGTGGTTGCTAACATAGCTGCCAATCTCATAGCCTTTCTTGCCATCCTGGATTTCGTAAATTCAGCTTTAAGCTGGTTTGGCAGTATGGTGGGATACCCTTCGGTCACATTTCAGGTATGTTTTGAGTCATACTGATGAGGGAAACGGGACATTTCTGAGTTACCAGATGGTTCATTTGTTGGTTGTGATGTCTCGTGGCTTTTAGAGCCGGATCGTACAATATGTTGAGGATGTGTTGTCTGCTCGTGCCCACAGCTTATCTGCTCATACGTGTTCATGCCTTTGGCCTTCATGATGGGAATACCATATGATGAATGCTTTATTGTGGCCAAGCTAATTGGAACCAAGCTTTTTCTGAACGAGTTTGTGGCCTACACGGAGCTGTCAGAGCTGAAGGACCACAGGCTAAATGGACTAGATGAAGTTATAGAAGGTGAAAGGCAATGGATCTCTGTGAGTAAACGTATCCCTGTGGGAATTTTTCTTTTTCAAATCAGCTTTAACGTATTTGTCGGCACGGCGGCGCGGTGGTTAGCGCGGTCGCCTCACGGCAAGAAGGTCCCGGGTTCGAGCCCCGGGGTAGTCCAACCTTGGGGGGGGGTCGTCCCGGGTCGTCCTCTGTGTGGAGTTCGCATGTTCTCCCCGTGTCTGTGTGGGTTTCCTCCCACGGTCCACAGACATGTAGGTCAGGTGGATCGGCTATACTAAATTGTCCTGAGGTATGAATGTGTGTGTGTGTGTGTGTGCTTTGTGATGGCCTGGCGGCCTGTGACTGCTGAGACGGGCTCCAGCATCCCCACAACCCTGAGAGCAAGATAAGCGGTTCAGATGGATGGGTGGATGGGTGGTTTGAAGACTGGATGGATGGACATAAGGCACTTGGTTAAATACTGGTGCGGCTGTGCTAAACGTGTCTTCTGTTTAAGCAGCGAGTGAAGACACGAAAAGAGAAACCCTTTCATTTCGTGTGCACTATTGTGACATCTTACTCTTGCTTTTTGCCTTCCACAGGTCCGATCCGAAATCATATGCACATATGCTCTTTGTGGGTTTGCCAACTTTAGCTCTTTGGGCATTATGATTGGAGGCCTGTGTGAGTAACACCCCACTCCTTACATTTTTATCCTGTTTGAAATTTCTTTGCAGTCTGTCCACCGTGACTCGGGATATTTGCTGTTTGGCATTATTATTATTATCCGTGTCTTCTTTCAAAGCATCCATATGCCCATCCAGAAGACTTGATGTCTCAGCTTTAGTGTTGAGAGCCCTATTCACAGGGACATGCGTATCTCTTATCAATGCTTGCATTGCAGGTAAGACTCGACTCTCTAAAACGACTTAGCCCTAAGTTTCAAGCCAATTTGCGCCCAAACCAAACCTCGCAGGGCAGATTGCATTGTCTGTTCGTGATTGCCCTGCAGCCGTGTAAATGTGTAACTAAAATCTGTTTGCCAGGGATACTTTTTGTTCCTCCTCTCGACTGCGTGGAGGTGTTCAATACGTCCAATGGCACGGGAGTGGACATTCAAACATGCTGTTACGACCTCTTCGACAGGTATGCTTGGATAATCACTTCGGGAATATATGTCCACAAATACTTGCCGTCTGCGGACTGAAAAGACGCAGAAACATTTACTATTTTAAGTATTTTCTGCCTTCGTTGTGCTGATCGTTTAGATTTTCAGCAAATTAGGATTCAGTTGTGTGGTGAATTGGATTCCATCTACCCCCCTCCCCCCCCATTAGTTTTGAGGGTCAAAGTGACATTTTGTAATGTGCCTGATAGCTAGTTTGATCCGATGGCTGACCTGCTTTGGTTGCATGACGGTATAAACTGGACGGTCCATAGATACATAACTCCTGAATAGTAAATCACTGGACGTTGAAACGACTCAGCGGCCTTATGTGTCTATAAAAAAACAGGTCAAAGTAGACTACACTTTTTTTTGGGTGGGGGGGGGTAAATGCCTCACAGCCATCAGCAAAAATTAATCAGGGCTACGGCAAACAAACGAGAGTCTTAGGGGCAACTGCATTTTGCAAGTTTTTTAGCCAAATCACCATCATTATACCTCGGGGAACATAACGTCAGCGATTGAAGGGGACAAAAAGTGTGCGTCACAGCTGTTCCTATGATTATCATTAATTCAGCATTAGTGGCTGTGAGTAAACCAGAGAGCAAAACCCGATCTCCCAGTTACATATAAGAGCCAGACTGGTCTTAGCTTAGCTCCTTTCACCTCAGATACCCAATTAGCACCACACAAGGTTAGAGAGGTTTGTTTTTTTGCACGTGGCTATAACTAGATATCAAACAACTTGTAGACCTTTTTTTATTTTTTTAATTGAGATGTTTTTGTATATCTTCAGAGGACTCGGGTCTTATTTTGCACCGTTAATGTACAAATATATTCTTTTGCAGCACTATAAAGAACGGGACCATCTCATTTGGCGGCTCTTGGAGCACAGTGGCAAATGCTACTCATTATTTTACTAGATGTTGTGGTCTTTTTGATGTGCCAGTTTGTAATTAGACTTTCCTATGGAAAAGATAATGTCCTAACATGGGCAAGGTAAGCTGCAATAATTCACATAACTTGACCAGATGTATCTGCATTATATATGTACACACACACATATATATATATATAAATTAGTGTTTTTATTCTAATTTAGCTGCCGAGATAAATGTACAGTATCAGCAACTCATAACAAATTCCTGTTCTTTCACAATCCACCTTCCCCATGAATTACATCAGCTTTCGCTCAAAGTCAAATCATCGAAGCGCATGCCTTCAATAAAATAGCTCAGGAAATATTCAAAAATCCTCTCTGAAGAATCAGAGAAAAGTCAAGTTTATTTTTATTTTTCACTTTGAATAAGAATATAATTGTTACTTTGTTTTTTACCAAATAAAAACTTGAAATAAAAAAAAAGCAAATCAGCCTTAGACACAAATGTTTTACACTTTTATTTTAGAAAATTAGCTGACACTTCACATACCAAAAATTGACAGTGCACATTTATTTGCTTTTCACTCACTCGCTCACTCATTCATGTGCTCACTCACTCCCTCGCTCGCTCATTCATGTGCTCACTCACTCCCTCGCTCACTCACACTCGCTCGCTCACTCACTCGCTCACTCATTCATGTGCTCACTCACTCACTCACTCACTCACTCACTCACTCACTCACTCACTCATTCATGTGCTCACTCACTCATTCGCTCACTCATTCATGTGCTCACTCACTCATTCGCTCACTCATTCATGTGCTCACTCACTCCCTCGCTCACTCATTCATGTGCTCACTCACTCCCTCGCTCACTCCCTCACTCACTCACTCATTCACTCGCTCGCCCACTCACTCACTCACGTTTCTTTCACTTATATTTAGTCCGTACATTCTATGTACACATGCTTCTGAGACTGTCTTATTGCTTGAGTCACACAATGCCTCCCTCCATATTGCAGTGTCTTTGTCATAATCTTTTTACTGCTGTCTCCTGTTTGTTATAATTACTTGAGTTTCATTGTCTTTTTTTCTTTTCTTTTTTTACTTATCGAGTTGTTTTCTGTAAATAAATAAACTGTGTATGCAATCAAAATTCATTTTTCAGTCAAAAGCAGCTTAAATTCAAACGTGTTTTTTATGTACCATTTAAAGCCACCTATTAAACAGAATCCAACCAAGAATCCATCGTGGAAACTGAAGAGGTTTCATGACTGCTTTTCCATCTTCGAAAACTTAAACGTGCCTCTTGTAACAGCTGCATTGTTTGCAAATACCTGCTGGCGTGCAGCTGTATCTGAGCCCAGTAGTGTGGTCGGCTAAAATCAGGCCGTAGCGAGTCTGACAATCATTTGCCTTTTTCCAATTGCCCTTAAATAGTCGCTCTCAACTGAACCTTGAACCAGAAGCCTGGCGTAAAAATCTAACAGATCAAGCGGTTGTCTGAAAACACCAAAGTACTGCGCACGTAGTGTGTCTTTATTCCATGGCCCATGGGTCAGCTTCAAACTAGTAAGTAAACTGGAAGTAAATCGCTTTCATTGCTTGTTTCGGTGAACTTGCTCATGTGGTTGAATTTCAATGAGCATGTGCATTCCATAGTTAAAGAGTTTATTTCATGAAAGCCCCTTACTGCTTGTCAGTTACACTCAACGACACTCATTCGCTAAGACAGTGGGGGGGAAAAATGAACGGCTCAACACAGTGTTAAAGCATGTGCAAGTACAACGGACTTTAAAAAAAAGAGAGAGAAATAAACTGCCAGAAGATTTTGCAGCAATGCGAGCTCACAAAACTGCCCATGAACGTGACCTAAGGATGGTGTGTTGTGACTCCAAACTACAAGCACAGTTCTGCCATGTGGCTTAGGACATCATAATGCTGCGGAAGCTCCTCTGCTGCAAAGCACAAACGAGGTCTACAAGTAAAAAACGAAAAAATCTTAACTGTCCTACCCTAGACACATTGCAGTGGGTACATCACAGATGTACATAGCAGATGATGCACTCCTTGCTGCTTTTACTGAACCTACAAATACATCACACCTGAGCTCTTCTAGCTGAGATGATGCACATGCTTTTTTTTTTTTTAATTTTTTTTATCCTACGCCATCATTAAAATCATATAATTTAATCGTCAACTCCTCTTTTAAAAACAAAAGAGCAGAACTTTGGCTCTGGGACCCGTAAAATCCACACCCATTTGCTGTGAGATAGGCGATGAATCGGACTACTGCTCCCCCAACAATAAACCCTCTTAGCTGAGCAGTTAACTGATGATAAGAAGTGGATGTCTTGCAGTAATTACGCCGTTTGAGAAATTCACAGTAAACTTACGTAACAATCCGGACACACAGAGGGGTCAACATTTTCCCCCGCTTGTTTTGCATTACTTCCTTGTTCCTAATACCCGCACGCTTCCTGGCCTCGTTTATTGGGTTGTTCCAGGCAATACTGACTTTTGTAACAAGGAAAAAGAACAAGTGGTGGCCACATATCAAAGTCCCAAAAGTTTGTTTGAAACAACACGGTTCTGATCAGCCCTTCTTTTTCTACCTCGTTTGGATAACGCTGAGCGTGTCCGTAGACTTGGGTTTGGCGTCTGACCCGTTGTCTTCCGTCTCTTGGGACTTTGTGTTGTTGTCCGCGTCTTTGGATTTTCTGGTCACCTTCGGACTAGAAGTCGCCTTCCTAGTCATCTGAGGGCTGTTTGTTCCTCTCCGCTGCAGCTGGGGGCTGGAGGAGCCCATGCCCGTCTTGCGGTTGAGCAGGGGACTCTTGGAGCCCTTCATTTTTGCTGGCTGCGGCAAACTATCCATAGGCTTCAGGGGTCGCAGGCCAAGGAGCCCACAGTAGTAGTTACACTGATGTTGGGCCAGGAACTGTTCGAATACTTTAGGAGAGCAATAATCTGTAAGACCTTGGTACCTGAAATATGCAAGACAGTTGTGATTAACGCCGTGTGTAAACTCCAACGGCACAGCACGTATAACATTTGCAAACCTCGCTTCGGATACGAACCCTTTTGATTTGGTCACGGCCCTAACGTTCGTGAGCTTATGTCCAACGCCTACGAAAATGAAAAACACAGACGATAATCAACATCATTTGTCGTATCGTAGATCGCACCGATATCCCAGCGATCGCGTCAAGCGAGTCTTACCCTCTAACCGCGTGACCAGCAAGTTGCCATGGGTCCACTGATGAATCCAGTGCTGGAAGGCGCAACATTTCTGCTCCACCTCAGAGATGGTTCGTGTAATCAGCCTGCCTTTAGCGTCCATCGTACAATAGTTTAAGAAGACGCCATTGAGATCAGCTTCCGCTGCAGCATACGGCACAGAGTTTGCAGGTCGGTACATCAGGTACTGAGGATTTACTCTGGTAGTGTTAAAAAAAAAAGTAAGGGTGGTCTTGAGCGGTGGATGGTAGCCCTTTAAAAAGTTGATATTTTGTCATAGCCTAACTTTCAAATCACAAATTCCAGCAATTACTTACTCTAGGGAAAGGCCAAAGTTATCGATAACTCTTGCTTCAGCGGCAAAGATTTTACAATATTCCCGAATCAAGTTTTGGACTTTGCACTCCTGGCAAAACAAAGAATTCATTATAGTGCATAAATGAACTGTTTTCATGTATTTATGATATACCCTGATAACCTGTGGACCAATCTACCAAAATGCTTGACTATATCATTTTAATCAATCAATAGGCCCCTAAGTGGTAACCAACAAGTTAAAACCAAACCATTCGCTTAATATCGAGTGTGGCAGCACATCCCTTTGCGTGATTTTTACAACGCATAGCAGCCACATAACAATACTTGAAATACTTGCAGTTGGGTTGAGGATTTGAATTAAAATGACTACTTACTTGCTTGGTAGTCTCTTGGTTTCTCTCTACAAGGTTACTCCCCTCTTTCGTCCCATATGCAATGGGGCTTTGAACTTTGATGATGCAGGTGCTCCCAGACTCGAAAACAGGATCCAGACCATAGATGACCTTCATCCTACTTACTTTGTGCGCACATCCCTCCCCAAAGTTCCCCTCCATGGTCATAATGCGACCAAAGAACTTGTCACCCCAGCAGCTGGAGTCTGCGAGGCCTTTGGTGAATAGCAGCGGGGTCATCTCTATCTCCTCTCCAACTGTGAGGGACAGAATAAGAAGCACATCCTCGAGGAGCGGTATCATTATAATGTCATTATGACATTATATTCGACATACTCCATAAAGCAAACGGCTGCTGATACGATACATAGCAGAAGGGTAGATTTACCTTCAAAATCGTCCTTTAGCAGGATCTCCGATAGAACTGAGGAAGTAGACACAGAGACAGACAGAAGAATATATTTTATAATATTACTGTTAAATGTCACACTTGAGCTGAGCACAACTCACCACCGTGCATAACTTACTGTCTATGCTGAGCAGGAAGTCAGTGGTGTCAGTCCCGTATTCGTTTTTGATTGTGCACCCGTATACCCCACAGTCTTGGCTGGATGCCTGGACAATGGCTAGCGCTACTTGGCTTTCATCTCCTCCACTTGGACGAACAAAAGCAATGACATTTGAACTCTTACGAGCCCCGAAAAACATTGTATTTGATTTCAGAGACTTCAAGATGGACCCACAAGAGGTCAGTGTGGGACAGGTGGTGAAAGTGTCAAAGGGAATTCTGCTGACACAGCAACCAATAGCACAAATATAGACTTTTAATGCCCCCTGGAGATGGCGAAATAGTGTGTCAGTTTACAGTCTCTGTGTCTGGCAATCTGTGTCACAGCTGTGGGGGCTCACAGTCACATGAGCTGAGAAGCTTTGCGGCGAGAATTAGAGAATGACATGGCTACGGGATACACTCTTGAGATCTAGTTAAAACCTACTCATCCTCACTCCATTATTCTCTCATATTTCGTACTTGTCCAGCTTATCCCATTGTGTTGGATGCTCAGAAATGTCCCCAGTAATAGCAACAGATCAACTTCTGTAATCGCTGATTATGATACTGGCTTACCACGAACGTAACCGTGTGACACGTACTCAGAGAAAATGTTGATGTTGTAAGACTGGACAGTGACTTACCTTCGTTTCACCTCTAGTATTTCCTCTTCATCTCTGTACCACTTGATAGTGGAGTCACTGAGCACATTGAAGAACTGGCACCACAGCTTCAGGTGTCCAGAGGCATCTGGAAATGGTTCTCCCCTGATCTTCCGGATAACCTGAGGAGCTGGCGGGGAATGACAGAGAGGGGCCCCCAGAAGGGGAGCACAAGGTAAATATATACTGTATTGGATAGTCTTCACCTGCTAATGTTTCCACATCCTCAACCTCAAGTATCCCGATCGGCCCTGCGCGTCCATAAACTTTAACAGTACACCACCTCCTTCCCAACAAGTATTTGCATCTTCCCATGCAATAAGAAAAACTTTATTATGCTCAGAACAAGGGACACATGGGCCTAGTCATTGATGCAAAGCACAAATATTAGCAAATTTGTTGTGAACAGAGTAGCTAACATATTATTTACCGACTATATCGTGATTGGACACTTAACACTGACATTGTAAAACAGATGCTTTTGCGAAACTGAAGTTGGCTCATGTGAACCATGATTTTAACAAACCAACAATCCAGAAAAACAAGCTGACGCATCAGAAACTTGAAAACTTTTGCCAACAGATTAATTTGTTTGAGGTGACAGAGCACCATTTACTTGCTTCTCTGTCACTGGTGTTTCTGTGAAGTCCTACCTTGAGTGAAACAACATGGCCAACACTAGAGAAAAGTGCTGGGGTTGCAAAAATATATACATATTTGCAATTTTGAATTTTTTTTTTACCAATGAGCAATGATAATAAAAAATGGCATTATGTGTAATGGCTTAAAACAGCATACATTTTTAGACGCACTCACTCGCAAACATTTTTGGGGGGAACACAACCCTCCCCCCAAATCTACACAGGTGGTACCGCTAAACGTGATACTTTTAAATGTCAGCTTCTGGGTGAGTCAGTGAGTTAGAGGACAGGTTTGTGAGGTGCTTTGCATCGAAGAAGGCAAATGAAAATCTATGACACCACAGACAGTCACAAAACTAGATGTCGTTTGGTTTGCATGATGGCTGTGTCACCTTTGAATGGGTCCAGCTTCTCCTTCTCAGCAGGTTTCTCCTCTGGCTTGGAGTTGGCTTTCTCTTCTGTGGGAGTCTCTTCCACCACTTTGGGCACCTCCAAGGTGGCCTTTCGCCGGCTGACCAGAGGTGAGCGTCTCTCCATCGGTGGGGTATGCTGTCCTGTAGGAGCTTGTAGCAAAGCTGCCCTGCGAGCCTGGCTGGGTGACATGTAGGGGTTGTCCTTCTTGCTTTTAGTATCTGGGGCCCCTGCAATTACCCCTACTCCCTCCCCATCCTCTCCTTTAGTTTTGGGGAGGAAGATTTTGCGGCGGGCCCCAGAGGCCAGCTCCTCGGGTGTGGCAGAGCGAATAAGAGACAGACTGTCTCTTCGTTTCAGTCGGGGGCTACTCTCACAGGAGAGGGAGGATGTTGGCGTTGAGCCTCCGCTCAGTTCATCTGCTGTCTTGTCGCTTTGGGAATCACCCACAGTGATAGAAGGGACAGACATGGCAGCCTGGGTGTCTGAACCCGGAGAAGCTCTGGACAGAAACTTGCGGAGACTGGCTGGACTCAGTGTTGGAAGTGTTTGGATGTTTAAACCCAATCTATCAACAGAGCGATTGTCTTTTTGCAGGTCCTCTACAGCTATATCAGACTCCAACCTGGCCTCTTTCATGGGTTTGTAAGATGGCCCAGCCAAAATAGTATCTCCAGGTGTCATCTTTGAATTTTCAGTGACAGGGACTTCTTCTGTTCCACCTATTGAGACCACATTGGTGTTAACTTCCGCCGGTATTAGGGCTATATCTAATATTGAAGGTGTGTTTTCCATTATACTCTTTGACATTGCTTCTTGGTTTGGCTTCTTCCTAAGCATCTTATCATCCTCAATAATACTACTACTTTCAAGACCACACGTCGCTCTACTCAGAATGGCAGTCAAAGTTTCTGTTTTCGCCCACTCATTTTGAGTGGTTACATTGCTTTCAGGAGGGCTGTCGTCACAAATGACTGGGGTGGGTGGCATCACAAACAAAGGTACTTTGGGTGACTCATCTGATTGTGGTGTATCTGAGATAGGGGGCTCTGAAGACACACAGACACTCTCCCCACACTTGTTTTCATCAGGATGAGAAACATTCACGACATCAACTGATGTGTGGTCCATCTGAGAGTCTTGTTCATTGGTTTTCTCAAATGGTTGCTCTGGATTAAATATTTTTGTTGTGTCATCCAATTGCACAACATCCTGCTTTTTCTCCATTGAAGGGAGTTTATCATCATTCAGCACATTTTTCCGTGTGGGTGTGAAGTCTTCAGTCACTGTAGAGACGGCCTGTGCCTGGCATATTGCATCTGACATGATGATTGTATTATCTCTTTGCAAAATGGTAGGCTCTGATTTTGGCTTGTTTGATGCCCGTGGTAGGGTAGAGATTGTAATCTCAGGTTCCATCTCTTCAATTTTTTCTCCCAGAATTTGTTCAGTCAGCCTTATTTCTGGCACAGTTGGTTTAGTGTCCTGGATGTCCTTCGTGGTAGATTTGAAAACTTCGATCTCTGGAGCGTTCTGTGTGAGTCCGACTATGGCTCTTTCCCTGCCTTCGACATTTGTCGCCACAATGACTTCCTGAGACACACCGTCAGGGCAAGCCTTGTTTAATTCCTTTGAGGGGCTCTTTGGTTTGCTCAACCCATCTGCTTTCACCTGAACCTCTTTGTCTTTCCCCATTTCCAATTCCCTCTCAATAAGGATGGTCTGCGCTTCATCTCTGTGTAAACTTTCCCTCCTGTCTTTAATTTCCTCAACTTTTGAAAATGCCTGCTCGTCTATTTCTATGTTGTCCAGGGAGCTAACTTCTGGTTTTCTCTCAAAAGGAGTGAACACTTTAAATGCCTCTCCCTCCGCGTTACTTTCTAAAGCTGACTTTGAATGTTCTTTCTCACTCGGACGTTGGTCTTCTATGCGTTCCACGAGAGGGGTGGACTCTGGTAGTATTTTTAGGTCAGCTCTCTCTTCACTCTCCGGGGCTACAGTTACAGGAAACTCTACATTGGCTTCCTGAATAAGTGGAGTATCCTCCGTCTCTACTTTGAAGTGGTCACTCTCAGTGCTGCATGCTGCTATAGCGTTCTCATCCGTTATCAAAATAACAGGCACCTGGTTTAGTGTCGAAGAATCACACGCTTCTCTTTCCTCTTCCAATGAATCTGTTCTCAATTCATTAACCGCAGTGCTGTCTTTGACTGGAAACGGCTGTGACTCTAACTTCAAATCAGCTTTCTGTTCCAGCCACATAGTTTTGGATGAATGATTGTTATGCGTGTCAAATGCTCTTTCTTTGCCCGTTTCATCATCAGTTATCACCTTCTCTTCCAAACTGTCGGCGGTTACCTTATCAAGGCCCTGGTTGTCTATTTCTGATTTGACACTACCGGAGGTAGCCAAACTGCTCCCCAAATCGGTGTCGATGGATGTCGGGGGACACGTCTCCTCACTGGAGGCTTGAGTCAGTGGCAAGCCAGGTGGATCTTGCATGGATGAAGACTTGGTTTCCTCTCTTGTGACCCAGTGATCGGGCTCCGATGAAGCCACTGGGGCATTTGGCTCTTGCTGGAGTGCGGAAACCACTTGGATAACTGGGACTGCCCAGGGATCTTTTTCTGTAGCCTGAGCGAGGATAAGAATAGGAAAGCACTTTAGTATTGAGTTGCTTTTACTACCGCAGCACGGCCTTTCTTTAATAACCAACTTCATAAAAACCTTCGCAAGTTCAGTTTATGTCAGTCTTCATTCATCTGTGCTTGCATTCTCTGGAAAAACAGATATTAAGTGCAGCAGTTCCAAGCAGTTTGAAAGTGCTTGTTGTGGCTAATCATGTGACTATGGTTTACTACAGCAACCTTTTCCTGTTAACACCGTGACAGTTTTGGACCACAGAAAGCTATTTCATCATAAATGAACTCAACGATAAACACAGTTGACACAAACTGTGTTTGCAGGACAGTGCTGCATCATTGATGATGATGAAATATCGATGATGATAAAAATGTTTGGAGAATTAAGACTCTCGGACCATGATTTTTTTTTTTGTGTTTTACAGCCCGTCAGCTTATTTCAAGAGCGCCCCTATATCGTATCACGTGTTAGGTAGTTGAAACTGAACGTGCACACATGTCAAGTATTTCAAATTTGCAGTTTTAACTGTTGCAATGCATAGGCCACACCTGCCTTCTGAGATAGGTCCTCTTATTGCCATCACGAAACAAATTATGCGAACTGACTTCATATTTATTTTTACCCCCCTTGATTTTAACTTTCTACTTTGAACTGAAACAGGGAAACCGGAGAGGCCATGTTAGAATAAATTAACTGCAAACGGAGGCGGAACATGTTGTGGGGGAAAATGGTAGGGGAATTCCCACAAACTATGAAACTGTTTACACAAAAATCTCTCCATGCATGATTTAAACAGCTCTCATCTCTTGGCAAAAGGACCATAAATCCTTCCCCAATGCATAACTCACTAGTTATGTTAATAGTTTATATTTCACGTGTTCAGGAAATTAAGCTCCCATTGGGGGAAAAAAAGCCATGTCTGACCTATGACCTTAAAGCATGAGGAAGAAAAAAAATCCGCATTGGTACATCTAAGCAAAACCCTCTGTTGAAATAAAGTTTGCACAATAATGTAAGAAATGTACTCCATTCGGCTAAAAAGTGATAAATAATGGTGCCGGCGATACATGTTAACATTTGTCATCCATTTCGTATACTTTCTGTTTCTTCATCATGCAGGTCATCACACATGGGAGGAGAGTCAGCCCCATCCGTGTGACACGATGTTTAGACATTGGATACTATAAAGAAAGAAGAAGTTGTTACTTTCAATGGAGGGGAACTGGTGTCACGTTTAGGCGAAAGATGGAGTTTGAGGCATACCCACGTGTTCGTGTTTTCACAGAAGCGTTCTCTCTAGTAAGCTTCCTTCTGTCAAAGCATCAACACTCTCTGTTCTTTCAAGTCAGCCACTGACGGCGATATTAACCCGGCACAAAAGGAAGTCACAAATCAGCTCGCTTGCTAAATGTAGCCAAAAAAAAACAACTATTTCTTCATTCTACGCGATTGCACATCAGCGCCTCACTCATCACATCCTTCCCAACTGTTTTGCCCGAAAGAAATATAGAAAGTAATATGCAATCATTGGAAAAATATATTCTAAGGCACACGTTCATATTTCATGTTCTGAAAAGGTTATGGACATTTCACTATTTCACACAACCTCATCTCCCATGGATTAAGACTAAAGAGAGGTATTGTGCTGAAAATTAAAGCATGATTTTTTTTTTTTGTTGTCGTGCGCATTGTGCGTGCCTAGTAATTGCATCACTAGGTATCACTCCACCACCAGAAAAGACATGCATAATTTTTTCAAGGGGCGGTTGTGTCATACACCACTACACAGTCTGAAACAAAGCATTGAGTAAAACCGAAAACGAGGGTGTTAACCCATCAATGGAGCACACTCTGTCACACGATCAAGTTCAACACAACCAGTGGGACTGAAAATAGTACAACTCTAAAATGATGCTCGTGTCCCTGGGTACACCACCGATAAGTCTTCTAACTGTATAGGTGCGAAAAGTTTGATGAGCACAGCTTGACAGTCTTTATTCGGCACACTTAAAACAATATTTAAAATCGGCCAATCAGATGACAGAGGTACTGCCAAGGCGAGTCTGCAAATGGAAAGCCTCCCTCCATCTTCCCCAAATCAGAATGAGGTTTATTTTAAGATGCGGGGGCAGCAGGAATGTGTCCAATGTGAAGAGGTCATTCTCCCATGCTGAGACCCGCCTCAGAAGACTACCACTCCACACACTGACCACATGACCCTTTGTCGTGCTCAGCCCTGTTTGGAATACGAGATCCGCCTCTGACATACGGGTTTCATCATTGTCTCTGTAGCATGGCAGAACAGTACACTTATCAACAGTGATGGTTTCGGGTTTCCTCAGCCCGTCCAGCACTTACGCTACAGGGTTGTTTATGATTAGACTCACAATGTCTGCCACCTCCTCCTGTCAATACTGTATGGTTCCTTGTTTTCCCCTGTTGTCCTATATGTTGGGTATCGCTCTTGAGACTGACGCATGAAAACCATGGTGTCACATGTCGAGACATAGACACAGAACCAGTTTGACTCACTTAGCCACCGTCATTCTCTGTTTTTTAAAGACAGTATATTCTGATATTCTGTCTTATACAGACAGTCCCCAAAAACGTGGCATAATTTGCTAGATTATGATTTTTGCTCAACATGATTTGCTTATCATGATTTTGCTTTTTACGAGTCACTCTCTCTAAGTATAAATTGGAGGAACTTTACCCTGTGGTCCAAGATCACACTGTGCTTCACAGTTTGCATAGTTTGGGCTGTGGGCCCGAATTAGCTCATCTTGTGTCTTGTTGCACAAATGTGGAGTCTATAAATAAGTCTCAAGAGACTGCTTGCTGTGGTGCAGGACCATGGGATGATCAGCAAGAGACAACTCACCTCAGTGAAGACTGGAGACCTGGCCGTGGATATCGATTTGCCTGGAGCAGTGCTGTCTCCTTCCATAGACACCTCCATAGGCTCCACGACGTCATTAGTCATCAACGCCTCTGGTTTGATGGAGTCGGCTACCTTCTCAGGTGGTGGTTCACAAGCTGGAGGGAGATCTTCTGTGTGGGAAGCACTATCTTCACGCTCATGTTTTTGTGCTGTCACAAGCTCTAACGAAACTGACTGTTGTTCTGTTACCATCATGGCAGATGGCTCCTTCAGCTCCCCAATCCCCATGGGTAACGCCTCCTTTGCGAGAGGAGTTTTATCAACCTCTGGTTGAGGTTCTGGCTGCAGCCAAAAGAGTGGTTGTGGCTCTTGTTCAGGAGGGCTAGAATGTATTGAGTCACCTGGGACATCGACCTCTCTCTCCTCCTTCTCCCAGTGTTCATGAGAGTCCTTCTTGCTCTTTCCAAAGAAGAAGTCTTTGACTGTGTGGAGGACAGAGGAGATGGAAGACTGAATGTTATGGTGGTCATGATCCTTATGAGCCTTGCTGTGACTTTTGGTGGCTGAAACGTGCTTAGAGTGGCTCATCTTGTGTGGCAATTCTGCTAGCTTTTCTCTTTCTTTCTCTCTCTCGATGGCTAATTCTTGCTCTTTCTCTCTATCTCTCTCGTGCTCTTCACCTAGTGCTTTTTCTCCCTCTTTTTCATCCCACTCTTTGCATTTTTTCTCTCGAGCTCGTTCTTCTTTGTTAACATCTGTAATAGATGTATCCATATCTTTACTATTCTCCACTTCCAAAGAGTTCTGCTTCTCCTCGGCAGCCTGGGAATGGAGAGTGTCTGCCAGAAATTGTGCCAAACTGAGCCCCCCATCATAAGAGTTTTCACCCCCATTTCCCATTTTCTGGCCTCTGCTATTGCCGTGGCTGCCAACTCCAGCATCTAAACCATTAGAGAGCTTTATTTTCTTTGTTTGCGAGGTCTCTGTAGTTGGGGACTGGGTGGTAGGTGTCTCTGTCTCTTCTACACCACTGTCTTTTGGGGTCACAGGGGCTGTTTCCCTGACTTCAGTGCTGACCCCATTGGGTTCTAGTGCAACAGCCCCTGACTGCTGCACAGCTCCACGCTCCTGGAGAATTGGGGTCTCCTTTGGCGGGGGAATGGGTCGTTTCCTTTGACTTCGTTCAGAGATGACCTGCGGTTGCTCTTGCTGGACATTGTCTTTACCCTTCTTCTTCTTGCTCTCCTCCAACTCCTTCTTTTTGAGCTCTGCTTTTTGCTTTAGTTTGGCAAAGAACCTCTGATGGATCTTGTACTCGTTCATGGTGCCGACTTCCAAAACGCCCGAGCAGGAGACAATACCCTTACTGTTACTGGCTGAGGCCTGATAGATTGCTGCATCGTCCAACGTACAGCTGAAAAGACAAAGGCTTACTAATCTTAGAAAACTGTGAGTGATACTCTTAAAAAAGGCTCTTCTAAAATGTAAATACGCAAATATTTTCCCATTATTAATCTAAAATAAGTTTCAGAAAGACTCTTCTGGCAGGAGAATGGGACTACATACTTGTAAATATGGAGGGAGTGGGTTTTTCCATTGCGTCGAATCTCATACTTTGGGAGACCGCAGTACCGATCCATCTCCATATCGTCTTTATACCATGTCAGTTCTGGAGCTGGGTAACCTATAGATATGGATAAAATCTTATTATTTCTAGGTTATGAACATTGTGCTATTGGATCCACAATGGTATGGTGAATGACGTGTTAATACAGTAAAACAATGTCTATGATAATGACACAATGTCTAAAACTTATTGCATGACCAAGATTACAAGACTATAAGCATGACTAGTGGTGAAAATACTAAATACAATACCATAATACTGTATGTCGTTCTGGGAGGAGGATGTTTCAGGTAGTTGCATCATGTTTGTTGTGTAAGACATTGGATTGCATGTATGACTAAGAAACAGCCAACTGAAATCTCCGCCTGTATTAGAAAGCACCTCGGAAGGACATGCCTGAATATGTTAAATAAACCACCATTATACTGGTGCAGTTTAACCACCACCTTGCACCCATGTTACTGTCAGAAGTGAAGAGCTGTGTAGGAAATAAATGACTATACTGTTCCGATACAGTGCTGTTAATGAGCATTCTCAGTGATTATCCAGCACCCAAACTGTCAATAACACCAAGTACACTGTGCTGAAATTAACCACATCCTGGGTAACACTGTGATCTCACACCACAGATAGCCCGACTGAAAACAGCAAGCAGACACACGAAAATGACGAGGATGAGTGTTCGGCACGGGCTTACCTGAAACCACACAGGTGAACTTCACATTACAGTTTTCCGACACTGCCTTTGCTTTTAAGGTGGTCTCAAAGGACGGCTGTATGTCCTCCGTCAGCTGAGCCATCACACTGCATAATGTGCTCCTGGAGGGAAACCTTACTGTATTAGAAAGAGCCCTGCTCCTCGTTGCTGCTGCTTCTGAGTAGTAAGTCAGTATTGTTTAAGTTACCCCTGCACCTCTGCACAATACATTCCGATTATTTGCTCACTTAAAGCTACAATTCTGAAGATCATCATTTTGGGTTTAACGTGGCGCTACAGGTGAGCGCGTTGGTGACTTGGCCACTTTAAACCCCAGAGATCCATGAAAAGTGAGACAGCAATGCCGTTGTGTCAACACCTCCCCATCACGTGAAAAAAAAAATCCCCCCAAAAAACAAAACATAGTTGAACCTGAGTTTAAACTGTTGTAATTGTTGGTCAAATTTCCCAACGAGCTTCATTTGCCACAATAACATGGCTTCCTTTTCACCACCCCCCCCCCGTCCCCCTTCCTTATTTCTCCGCATTCAGCTTCTGTGGCAGCGATGTAAAACTCTACGCCTGTTTCATTTTTCTCAAGAAACTCCTGTCATTAAAATGAGCCACTACAAAAGCATACATGATTTGGATATTTGATGATTAACTAGTCCCCCCCCCCATTTTCTCCCCAATTGTACCCGGCCAATTACCCCATTCCTCTGCTGCAGACTACCACATGCCTCCTCCGATACGTGTGGAGTCGCCAGCCGCTTCTTTTCACCTGACAGTGAGGAGTTTCGCCAGGGGGACGTAGCGCGTGGGAGGATCCCGCTATTCCCCCCCAGTTCCCCCTCCCCCCTGAACAGGCGCCCCAACCGACCAGAGGAGGCGCTAGTGCAGCGACCAGGACACATACCCACATCTGGCTTCCCATCCGTAGACATGGCCAATTGTGTCTGTAGGGATGCCTGACCAAGCCGGAGGTAACACAGGGATTCGAACCAGCGATTTGAACCGGCGATCCCCATGGTGGTAGACAACGGAATAGACCGCTACACTACCCGGATGCCCCAACTAGTTGTTTTGTTATTTTCAAAATAAATACACCAGCGATAGTAAGTAGAGATTCAGAGTTGTAGCTTTAATTGCAATGGGGAGAAAAGGATGTTAATGAAAATTAATGGAAATCTAGCCGACTTCATTTCTAGCTGTCCGAGTAGTTGAAAAGGTGACCGAGTCGGTCTTCCAAGGCAGAGACATTCCACAAATCACAACCGACAGTCTTAACACGGATGTCAATATTCATTATTCGACTGAACGCGGCATTTGACAGGATCACTTAACTACATTATCATTCAAATGTGTGTAGAGGTCATTCTCGGGGGGGGGGGGTAAACCGGGATGTGTGGTGTTAAGATGTTAGTTGGGAGGAATGTTTTAAAAGTATGGATTACCTCATCGGCCTGTAGTGAGAATACCTCGAATAGCTAAGAGGAGGCAAATGTGAAGGGTATTCATCAGTCATGATTCATTTTGTCGAGATTCGCTCACATGGAACCAAGATTTACCTTGAGATACAAACGAGCACTTTCAATGAACATGCTTATCTTGCAGGAAAACGAATGAACGCATTTTGTTTTGCTTTATCCGATAGCCTCGGATTTCAGAACCGGAGCCCAAATGGAGCTGTGTGATGGGTATTCGCCCGCAGCGTCATGCTCTGCAAAGACCCGGTGATGACGGTTTGGCTGTCTTTATCATGCTTTCCCCCCTATCAGTTCCAGATGAATGACTTCAAATCTGTACGCTGCATCTCCAGATCTCATGATTTGGACTGCTTTTTACTTTAATGTTGCATACTGTAACTATATTTTTGTGTGTGTATGTATATATATATATATATATATATATATGTATAATTCCCCCCCCCCCAAACTGTCAATGGTGTTGTGAGTGCCCAACTAGTGAGGAGCGGAATATCAACACGGATACAGGAAAAAAGGCTTTAATGCATAGCAGTACAGGCCTGTTTCGTGCATCGTGCACTCATCAGCTGCTAATGTGGTCCAACAAAGAATCATACGGTTTACGTTGCCCAGCGTCACCCCTCTAATTTCGGCTGGACAGCGACCAACCAGACGGGGAAACATTCAAACTATAACAACCAACGGGGTAGGCACTTATGATGCACAGCAACCAATGGAGGGGTAGAAAACATTACGACCAATGGGGCTGGGGCTTGTTTTGAAAAGCATTTAGGGGCCAGGCCACTGTTGAAGTGGCCTGCATTAGAAGTATAACAAGGTAATTTATGTGAATTATATAGTGGGGTGGTGTTGGGGCACAGTTGGAAGGACAGGCAGTTAAAATATATAAAAAATAAAATTAAAAAAAGACATTTTACTTATAGTTACAAAGGAGATATTTTTTTCGGGGGACACAGCTGGTGGCCAATTCTCTTCTATTATTCAAGGTGGACATATCAGGTCTGCAAATAATAAAATACTTCTCTGCCAAGCACAGGTTACATCTTTTACTCCTAACTGAATATGCACTACTCTTTGCAAGGATTTTCCATGAGACAGAATCTTTTATATATATATATATATATATATATACAGGCCCGCAATGCATTAAAACTTTTTTTCCTGTATCCATATTGAGATATACATATGTTTTTAGCTATCTCTGGTATCACCAAGTTATTGTGACACCGTGGCTCCGCAATCCAACAAGTGTTGATCAGCGAACAGGTTTTCCTTCACTGTGCTGCAAAACAAGCAGTTATTTAGCCTCAACTTGCTCTGCTTGCCGTAGGAGCTTTTCCTCGGCAACTGAACAAACACAACACAATTCAATATGAATGTTGTTTTTTTTTTTTCCATGCCGGTGCCGTGAAGGCTCTGCACATGGAATATAGAGGAAGTTACCTACCTGTTTTCAGGCCTGACATTGGAGAGGTAAGGGTTGCGACTCTCTGTCCGACCATTAGAAGAGCCGCCCTCCTCTTCGCTAAAGCTGCTTGTCCTCCCGTTGCCAGAGGCAGAACGAGTCATTGGTCTCCTGGAAGTCATTGTCCACCGAAGCAATTCCAAAAATAAAGCAACTTTAAAAAAGAAGAAAGAAAAAAAGAAAGAAATCCACGGCCAAGTAGTCCCCGGTTGAAACGAAAGCTTGACAAAGCTCGGCAAAGGTTCGACGCCCCACTTCAGAGTTAAAGTGGGTTATCCATGGGGGAAGCCGCTAAGAGAGAAAGTTAGACGCTGTTAGGAACATGATTGAAACTTGTCGTGAGTGAGTGACAAATAACGTCGGGGACATTTTCCTGCACAAAAGTCAGACACGCTGTTTAGAGTCGGGCCCTCTCGGTCCAAGCGGTGCACTTGTATCGAAGCGGGTTATAAATAGGGACGGCTATCAGGCTGTTGGGGCACTGCTGGTGGCCAGACACAGCCCCAAGACATTCCACCCACTTCCAAGTTCCTAACCCAAAATTCAGGAGTACCTCGACTGAAATAAAACACAGTACGTTCACCTACTTACCGCTGAGACGTCTTCTGTGTTCCTGCGGAGCCCGAGTCGCAGAGGCGAATCTCTGCAATTGTCAATCATAGACGTGCATGTGTTGCCAGCAGCACCCTATTTATAGACGGCCTACAAATAGGTGCAAGTACACATCACATTTTCCGTAACTAGCCATCAGACTAAGGGAAGAAGCCTCAAAGCAAATAGAAATTCAATATAGAGAAGGAAAAAAAAAAACCTTTAAATCGCAGGGTATTACTAGAAAGTATCACTTGATCTGCGGCCATGTCATAGAAATGTCTCTCCTCTGTGTTGATGCCCCCTCAGTACGTTCAAAGCAGCCATGTGTAGGTAAGACTGCAGTGTGCTACAGACGGCATCGGAAAACACACCTGCTCATATATGATTTGGTAATATAGCTCACGAGGAAACCGATGACGAGCTATGCTCCGTGTCCTAGGATTTGGCTCAAGAGCCACCAAGGTACAGCCCCCCAACCCCACCCCACCCCACCCTCACATGGTATTGCAACACGTGCAGCACATTGCCAAAACACAGCAGCTATCCAAAACCAACTCACTCGTGGTACACATGTATTTCATTAACTATAGACGAAAATCTAGTATCTTACTTCAGTTGAGTTTTCCCTCCCTATGGCGCAGTGTTCAGGCACTTCCTCTAATGACGATAGCTTTGAAGACCAAATCCAATGTCTTTAAATCAGGAGAAGATTTCTTTTCTTCACCTATGAACTATTTAAGTAAGGCATGCAGGGTGGAGTGGGGGGAGAGGAGTGTCAGGGGTGATTTGCGACAGAAGGGTACCAGCAAGAGTTAAAGGGAAGGTTTACAAGGTGGCAGTGAGACCAGCGGCACTGACGAGAAGACAGGAGGTGGAGCTGGAGGTGGCAGAACTGAAGATGCCAAGACTTTCATTGGGAGTGACGAAGAAGGACAGCATTAGGAACAACTATATTAGAGGGACAGCTCACGTTGGACGATTTGGAGACAAAGCAAGAGAGGCAAGATTGAGATGGCCAAAGGAGTTGAATCAAGTGCAACTGGACTTGGTATATATCCGCGAAGACGTTTCGCCTCTTGGATGAGAGGCCAGATTCGAACCCAGGCCGCTGCGTTAAGGACTCAGCCTTATGTGGTACACGCTCTACCAGGTAAGACTGCAGTGTGCTACAGATGGCATCGGAAAACACACCTGCTCATATATGATTTGGTAATAAAGCTCACGAGGAAACCGATGACGAGCTATGCTCCGTGTCCTAGGATTTGGCTCAAGAGCCACCAAGGTACAGCCCCCCCCACCCCACCACACCCTCACATGGTATTGCAACACGTGCAGCACATTGCCAAAACACAGCAGCTATCCAAAACCAACTCACTCGTGGTACACACGTATTTCATGAACTATAGACGAAAATCTAGTATCTTACTTCAGTTGAGTTTTCCCTCCCTATGGCGCAGTGTTCAGGCACTTCCTCTAATGACGATAGCTTTGAAGACCAAATCCAATGTCTTTAAATCAGGAGAAGATTTCTTTTCTTCACCTATGAACTTTTTAAGTAAGGCATGCAGGGTGGAGTGGGTGGAGAAGAGTGTCAGGGGTGATTTGCGACAGAAGGGTACCAGCAAGAGTTAAAGGGAAGGTTTACAAGGTGGCAGTGAAACAAGCGGCACTGACGAAAAGACCGGAGGTGGAGCTGGAGGTGGCAGAACTGAAGATGCCAAGACTTTCATTGGGAGTGACGAAGAAGGACAGCATTAGGAACAAGTATATTAGAGGGACAGCTCACGTTGGACGATTTGGAGACAAAGCAAGAGAGGCAAGATTGAGATGGCCAAAGGAGTTGAATCAAGTGCAACTGGACTTGGTATATATCCGCGAAGACGTTTCGCCTCTCATCCAAGAGACGTTTCGCCTCTTGGATGAGAGGCGAATCTGGCCTGGATCAGATTCGAACCCAGGCCGCTGCGTTAAGGACTCAGCCTTATGTGGTACACGCTCTACCAGGTAAGACTGCAGTGTGCTACAGATGGCATCGGAAAACACACCTGCTCATATATGATTTGGTAATAAAGCTCACGAGGAAACCGATGACGAGCTATGCTCCGTGTCCTAGGATTTGGCTCAAGAGCCACCAAGGTACAGCCCCCCCCCACCCCACCACACCCTCACATGGTATTGCAACACGTGCAGCACATTGCCAAAACACAGCAGCTATCCAAAACCAACTCACTCGTGGTACACACGTATTTCATTAACTATAGACGAAAATCTAGTATCTTACTTCAGTTGAGTTTTCCCTCCCTATGGCGCAGTGTTCAGGCACCTCCTCTAATGACGATAGCTTTGAAGACCAAATCCAATGTCTTTAAATCAGGAGAAGATTTCTTTTCTTCACCTATGAACTATTTAAGTAAGGCATGCAGGGTGGAGTGGGTGGAGAGGAGTGTCAGGGGTGATTTGCGACAGAAGGGTACCAGGAAGAGTTAAAGGGAAGGTTTACAAGGTGGCAGTGAGACCAGCGGCACCGACGAAAAGACAGGAGGTGGAGCTGGAGGTGGCAGAACTGAAGATGCCAAGACTTTCATTGGGAGTGACGAAGAAGGACAGCATTAGGAACAAGTATATTAGAGGGACAGCTCACGTTGGACGATTTGGAGACAAAGCAAGAGAGGCAAGATTGAGATGGCCAAAGGAGTTGAATCAAGTGCAACTGGACTTGGTATATATCCGCGAAGACGTTTCGCCTCTTGGATGAGAGGCCAGATTCGAACCCAGGCCGCTGCGTTAAGGACTCAGCCTTATGTGGTACACGCTCTACCAGGTAAGACTGCAGTGTGCTACAGATGGCATCGGAAAACACACCTGCTCATATATGATTTGGTAATAAAGCTCACGAGGAAACCGATGACGAGCTATGCTCCGTGTCCTAGGATTTGGCTCAAGAGCCACCAAGGTACAGCCCCCCCCACCCCACCGCACCCTCACATGGTATTGCAACACGTGCAGCACATTGCCAAAACACAGCAGCTATCCAAAACCAACTCACTCGTGGTACACATGTATTTCATTAACTATAGACGAAAATCTAGTATCTTACTTCAGTTGAGTTTTCCCTCCCTATGGCGCATTGTTCAGGCACCTCCTCTAATGACGATAGCTTTGAAGACCAAATCCAATGTCTTTAAATCAGGAGAAGATTTCTTTTCTTCACCTATGAACTTTTTAAGTAAGGCATGCAGGGTGGAGTGGGTGGAGAAGAGTGTCAGGGGTGATTTGCGACAGAAGGGTACCAGCAAGAGTTAAAGGGAAGGTTTACAAGGTGGCAGTGAAACAAGCGGCACTGACGAAAAGACCGGAGGTGGAGCTGGAGGTGGCAGAACTGAAGATGCCAAGACTTTCATTGGGAGTGACGAAGAAGGACAGCACTAGGAACAACTATATTAGAGGGACAGCTCAGGTTGGACGATTTGGAGACAAAGCAAGAGAGGCAAGATTGAGATGGCCAAAGGAGTTGAATCAAGTGCAACTGGACTTGGTATATATTCGCGAAGACGTTTCGCCTCTCATCCAAGAGGCTCCCTCAGTCCAAGAGACGTTTCGCCTCTCATCCAAGAGGCGAAACGTGAGCCAAATCTGACCAGACGTCTAGTCAGAAAGGCACAAACTGAGGGAGCCTCTTGGATGAGAGGCGAAACGTCTTCGCGGATATATACCAAGTCCAGTTGCACTTGATTCAACTCCTTTAGATAACCATGACCTGGATGGATGAGAACATTCACAGACAAGAATGAGATGGTTTGGACATGTGTGGAGGAGAGATGCTGGGTATATTGGGAGAAGGATGCTGAATATGGAGCTGCCAGGGAAGAGGAGAAGAGGAAGGCCAAAGAGCAGGTGTGCGGATGTGGCGAGAGAGGACATGCAGGTGGCTGGCGTGACAGAGGAAGATGCAGAGGACAGGAAGTAATGGAAACGGATGATCCGCTGTGGCGCCCCTTAATGGGAGCAGCTGAAAGTAGTAGCAGTATGAACTTTTTAACTAAGCCGTCTGCGGATCTCCGTGCTTGCAAAGTGAGAAATTGCTCGACAACTGTAACACTTGCGGACTGTTGAAATATAAACATTTTAGCCAGATGACATTCTATACGCTATATGCGGCAATGGGGAGCATCTTTTTGGATTTAGCCAGGAGTTGATCTTATTTTGTTACAGTTAGCCATTACCAAAATGCTCCCTGGTTAAACTGGGTTTAATCCCTGCTGAACTATGTTGATGACTGGACCTCGTCATGACTTGTCTAGACTCAGACATGCATGTGTTTGTTGTTGTTGTTGTTGTTGTTGTTGTTGTTGTTGATGTTGCTCTGTAGTGAAACTGCAGCAATATGAAAGGGACCAGTAATATGTAGTAGTAGTAGTTTTAGTAGTAGTAGTTATAGTATTTCATCATCATCGTTATCATAAAATAATATAAATGGTGTGTTTTATCTGTTATGTGCTTGTGTTATGCTGTTTCTTCTTTTGTGTGGCATCTTCTGCCTTTATTTGACAGTAACAGTAGAGAGACAGGAAATGACATACCGCAAGGGGCCTGGGCCAGATTCGAGCCCAGGCCGCTGCGGTAAGGACTCAGCCTTATGTGGTACACGCTCTACCAGGTGCCCCATTCTGTTTCTTTAATGTCAAACAAAGTGTACCGCTCCTCTGCATTTCAAAATCAGCTCTAGCTGTTTTTAAAAAACGCTTTCTAAAAAAAACTGGCCCTTTTTTTTGTTTTTCAACAAACAGACTTATTGTTATTATGCATCATTACATTACATTCGTACCAGGGGCGATTCTAGGATCAGAGCTTTAGGGGTGCTGAGCACCTAGAGTGCTGGCCGGCCAGGCAAGATAAATTTTGGGGGGGTGGATCAAACCATTTTCGATGCATGGTGGGGGGTGCTGTATTTTTGTTGTTAAAATATTACGTTTAAACTGTATACTGGATATGGTTTTGACATTTCTTCAGCTTATTAAACATGGACATAAGGTAAAAAAATAAAAAATCTCTTCAATTTTAGGGGTGCTGGGGTTCAATTTAGGGGTGCTGCAGCACCCCCAAAATGGGCTAGAAACGCCTATCCAGGGGCGATTCTAGGATCAGAGCTTTAGGGGTGCTGAGCACCCAGAGTGCTGGCCGGCCAGGCAAGATAAATTTGGGGGGGGGGGTGGATCAAACCATTTTCGAAGTATGGGGGGGTGCTGTATTTTTGTTGTTAAAATATTACGTTTAAACCATATACTGGATATGGTTTTGACATTTCTTCAGCTTATTAAACACGGACACACAGTAAAAAATAAAAAATCTCTTCAGTTTTAGGGGTGCTGGGGTTCAATTTAGGGGTGCTGCAGCACCCCCAAAATGGGCTAGAAACGCCTATCCAGGGGCGATTCTAGGATCAGAGCTTTAGGGGTGCTGAGCACCCAGAGTGCTGGCCGGCCAGGCAAGATAAATTTGGGGGGGGGTGGATCAAACCATTTTCGAAGTATGGGGGGGTGCTGTATTTTTGTTGTTAAAATATTACGTTTAAACCATATACTGGATATGGTTTTGACATTTCTTCAGCTTATTAAACATGGACACACAGTAAAAAATAAAAAATCTCTTCAGTTTTAGGGGTGCTGGGGTTCAATTTAGGGGCGCTGCAGCACCCCCCAAAAATGGGCTAGAAACGCCTATGGTTAGTACGTTATCAGCACTTGTATGCGTCTAAAAAACACTCAACTGTTTAAATGGTCCAATTAGTCTTGGGGTCGTTCTAATTTGCCCCCACAGACTCCCCTCACTCAACATAACAGGCTAAAACTCAGCCCACGTCCAGGAAAAGTTAAATAAAATGTGATTCATTCAAAAGGCAATTTAATGGTCGGACTCAGGAATCGGAGCCAATTTCCTATTACGCAACGGCGGAGGAAAACAAACTGGGTCACGTTCGCTGTCCTCAGACATTACCGTAATACCCGTAGTTTTCCTTCCCCGGCTATCGATTTTCCTTTACACCCTATTCTCTCACGTCGACAACTCCCCCCGCGTTGCTTTCGGTTTTTCGCGAAGGCGACTCTACAAGAGAGCGCTTCTCGCCCTCGGCTCCTGCGCAATAATCGACGGGCTCTTCTATTACCAGCTTTGCGGTACCGTGGGGCGGGGGGGGTATGAGTGTTTTTCGGTGTTCCGGGAAGAGGGACGGCGGGTCAAAGCTCGCGAAAGTGAGACGCCGTCCCAGTGTACGACGCTCTCCCCGTGGCCGCTGCACGCGCACCGACCCGCTACATAGTTTCAACCCAGGTACGTTCCGTTCTACCCGTCCATCCATCCCGCTGTCGCTTTCTTGCTTTCTTACTTTCAGGTTTTCCTTTATTAATCGAGTCTTAGTTTGAGTAATGACAATGGAATAATATAGGAAAATAAAAGCCTCGCTGAAAAACACGGCTCACCCATGTCGGGTCATCGTGAAGTAACACCCCCCCCAACCCCACCCCCTTAATAAAAGACTTTATTATAGCTTTACGGGTCATTGTACAGCGATATTTAACCGTTTCCCCTCGACATCACAGTTACCTTTTGGGGCACAATGCGTGCACCCGTTATCAAGGTTCCCGGCAGGAGAGAGAGTACACAAGCCACTGTTGACATCCAACTTTGTTTCTGTCCCATCTGTATAAGTGCCAGTTTGAAACGTCGCCCAAAAATCCTGTTCTCTTTTATGTGTCACTGAAGTTGAAACGATTTCACCCGAAAAGACGACAGGAGGGGGCCTCACCACAGTGTTTGTGTTTTGCAGGATTAAGAGGACAATGCAGTGATGACCGAATGCCCCCCCAAAATCTGCCGAAGAATGATCAGCCATCAGCAAAATACACATAGTATGTATATCCATCCATTATCCATATATATATATATGTAGGGAAATTTTTTTTTAATACATAGCAGTACAAGCTTGTTTCGCGCGTCGCGCACTCATTAGCTGCTAATCAGCAGCTGAGGATGATGATGATGAGGAGCTGATGATTTAGCAGCTGATGATGATGATGATGATGATGATGATGAGCTGATGATTTAGCAGCTGATGATGATGATGATGATGATGATGAGCTGATGATTTAGCAGCTGATGATGATGATGATGAGCTGATGATTTAGCAGCTGATGATGATGATGATGAGCTGATGATGAGCTGATGATTTAGCAGCTGATGATGATGATGATGAGCTGATGATTTAGCAGCTGATGATGATGATGAGCTGATGATTTAGCAGCTGATGATGATGATGATGATGAGCTGATGATTTAGCAGCTGATGATGATGATGATGAGCTGATGATTTAGCAGCTGATGATGATGATGATGATGATGAGCTGATGATGAGCTGATGATTTAGCAGCTGATGAGTGCGCGACGCACAAAACAAGCGTGTACTGCTATGCATTAGAAGTTTTGTCCTTACATCTACATTGATATTCAGCTCCTCATTTGTTGAGCACTTTTATCAACACAATTGATGGTTTCCGAAAAAAAATAAATCAAGTTTATATTATATATGGTATAGTATGTATATATAAAACATATTTTAAGGGACTTTTAACATGATCTAAATTCTTATTTATTTATTTATTTATTTTACAGATATTGTAATAGTTCGCCATCCCGAGTCTGTCTGTGTACCAGTCAACTATAAGGTGACTCTCTGTGTCCGCGCTGAGGGCTTTGGTGTCCTGAATTACCAGTGGTTTACGTCTGACAACCAGGAGGTGTGTTGCCCATAGAAAAGAGCTGAAAAGAGAGGGGAAAAAAAGACAGGCTGCAAAAAATTTGGTGCAAGAAAGTTTGTTTTTCTTCTTACTCTTCAGCCTGTATGCATGGATACCGCTGTATTAAGTAATATTAACTTATGTATTCAAGGTGTACGGTGCCACTCAAGCGGACCTGACCGTCAAAGCGAAGAAAAATCTGCCCTACGTGTGTCGAGTGAACGATCAGTTCTCCAACTGTGTATTCAGTGAATGGGCCAAAGTGAAGGTTTTGGACGTTAATGAATCAGGTATGCGTTGGCTTATTGTAGAAGGTGATCTATTAAATAGCAATGCGGCGTGTTTTCGCCCGTCCCATAGTAAGCACATTGGAGATTGCCTTTGCTCAATGCGAACGGCCCCATTCTGTGCACACTGTCTGCCTATATACGTGTAGGTTTGAATACACCTTTCTTTCCCGACGTCTTCAGGTCTGCCAGAACAATGGCAGGGCAACCCCCACATTTTTGTCAACCCTGAACCCCAGAGGGTCCGGCCGGGGGAGAAAGTTACCCTCTGCTGTGCTGCATTTGGCATCCCCTCTCCAAGGTATCAGTGGTACAGAAATGGACTGCTCCTGCTGGACCAGACCAGTGAAAGCCTGCAGGTAAGGAAGACTGGACTACTTTTCACATAGTGAAGAAGACAAACAATCTTGTGAACACGGTCTCTTGTTGTTGCCTGTAGATAGACGGTGCAACATGGAAGCACGAAGGATCATACCTGTGCGCTGTGTCCAATAGAAAGCAAGAGATATGGACAGAGGCAGCTGATATTCATATAGGTAATTAAAAGTGACACTGATCTCTTGTAAAATGTTGGAACGTGATCGCCTATTCTAGACTAATCGAGGAACACGCTGTCAACCGTTTTGTCGGCTGTTTATTTTAATTCGAGTCAAAGTGGGAGTTCAGATTTTCTTCAAATTTTCCTCCGTTTCTACTTCCTCCATTATGAATGATGTAGTCACAAAGTCCTCTGAATTATTCCACTGATTTGATTCTTGGGTGTGATTTTTTTTTTCCACTTTGCTGTGGATTTGAGGTACTTTCCCATTTTTCAGAAAAAAAAAAAAGAAAAGAAAAGAAGGAAGTCAGTCGGCTCAAAATAGTGTTCAGTCAAAGCCAGGGGCAAGAGACAGGAAAGTGATGAAAAATGAAACTCATTCTTGCAAGGTTTCCCTTTTTTTAACATTCGTCAAGCCTCTATTGTGGTACGTACAGTAAAATCACAACCGATATTTGACTTGTAGATTAATGATAAGATCGGCCGTGTACCGCCCGCGTCGTGTTGTAAGGTTTTTGGGTTTATTTATCAAGTTGCCAAACGTAGGGTTCACAAAAATAAAAGCGGCATTCTTTCTTTTTTCTTATTTCAGTGCCAGTTGATCCTCATCCTGCTGCGATGCACACAGGTAAGGCTCTATGTAAAGCCACGCGGTGTCGGGTGTCCGGGTAGCGTAGCGGTCTGTTCCGTTGCCTACCGACACGGGGGTCGCCGGTTTGAATCCCTGTGTTGCCTGTGGTTTTCAAAAAAGAATAAAAGCGGCATTCTTTCTTTTTTCTTATTTCAGTGCCAATTGATCGTCATCCTGCTGCAATGCACACAGGTAAGGCTCTATGTAAAGCAATGTGGTGTCGGGTGTCCGGGTAGCGTAGCGGTCTATTCTGTTGCCTACCAACACGGGGCTCGCCGGTTCGAATCCCCATGTTGCCTGCGGCTTGGTCGGGCATCCCTACAGACACAGTTGGCTGTGTCTGTGGGTGGGAAGCCGGATGTGGGTATGTGTTGTGGTCGCTGCACTAGCGCTTTTTCTGGTCGGTTGGGGCACCTGTTTGGGGGGGGGGGGATAGCGTTATCCTCCCACACGCTAGGTCCCCCTGGTGAAACTCCTCATTGTAAAGTGAAAAGAAGTGGCTGGCGACTCCACGTGTATGGGAGGAGGCATGTGGTAGTCCGCAGCCCTCCACGGATCGGCAGAGGGGGTGGAGCAGCGGCCGGGACGGCTCGGAAGAGTGGGGTAATTGGCCGGGTACAACTGGGGAGAAAAAGGGGGGGGAAAAGGGACTACGGTGTCAACTCAAGACTGCTTTTATGTATTCTCTGCTTTTGTTATAAAAGAAAGCTGTTTTGCACCCAGTATTTCGTCATGTGACCCTTAACCGAAATCCTACTTTGGCCTTTGTTTTAGCAACCGACAAAGTAGCTCTGCTTATCGGCAACCTGAATTACTACCACCATCCGGGCTTGTTGGCCCCTACCATGGACGTACACGAGCTGGCTAACCTCCTACAACAACTTGGCTTCAGAGTGGTGTCGCTCCTTGATCTCACCAGAGAAGAGATGGAAGCTAAAATTGACGAGTTCATACAGCTCCTCGACTGGGGAGTATATGGTAAGCTTCGTTAGTATTGCTATCATCACGCAATTTGTAGATCAGTCAAACTCGGCGTGTAACTCGGGAGTATTGCCACAATATTGCATGTACTGTGAGCAAAAGTTGCAAGATTTTGTGGAATCTGAAACCTCTCAAAATTTCCCAGCACTTCCTTGGCCCTTATCTGTCATTCTCCACTTGTCATGGGTCACGAACCCATGCTGCTGATCAAAAACTGTGCGCATGTCTTGGCTGAAGGATGTGGCTCAGGGGGCAGATAAGAGGCCTCGGAGAAAGCAGGCCTGAGCCCAGTTCATGTTCACAGCTACATGCCTTGCTATGTTTAGGAGTCGTTGTACCGCTGTAACACTTTTGAAATGGTCGATTCGTTGAGTGTCTGGGTGTTGAGCAAAGCCAACGAGCTGTCTGTTTAACTCGTCAATTTCAAGAATTCAGTGTCCGATTAAACCGAGACTGAGACATATGTCTCAACCAAATGATCTATAGTCACCCCTGTAAGTTATCACACGCAGTTAAGATTTTTGTTGTGAGAAGTCCGGGTAGCGTAGCGGTCTATTCCGTTGCCTACCAACGTGGGGGGTCGCCAGTTCGAATCCCCTTGTGACCCTCCGGCTTTGTTGGGCGTCCCTACAGACACAATTGGCCGTGTCTGTGGGTGGGAAGCCGGATGTGAGTGTGTCCTAGTCACTGCACTAGCGCCTCCTCTGGTCAGTCGGGGCGGAATAGCATGATCCTCCCACGCACTACGTCCCCCTGGCGAAACGCCTCACTGTCGGGTGAAAAGAAGCGGCTGGCGACTCCACGTATATACTGGAGGAGGCACGTGGTAGTCTGCAGCCCTCCCCGGCTCGGCAGAGGGGTTGGGGCAGTTACCAGAATGGGTTGGAAGAGTGGGGTAATTGGCCGTATACAATTTGGGAGGAAAAAAGGGGGGGGGGGAATCTGTACCTTTTCAATACAACAGACCGGCACACCAGTAACAGGAGCGATGATAGAGCTACAGTATAAGGTTGCCCTCCTGATAGAGAAAAACATGTTCATTGTGTAGTAAAAGTGATGTACTGGAAACTACACCGCTGTATCACAGTAACAACCCTCTATTACTACTGGCTATACTGTATTAGTAAAAACGAGTCAGAGATAATTCAGAGCTTAAAATAGTAGCTGTACAATGAGTCGGGATCTCTAAATATGGACTATTGCCCTTCGGCCGCTACATTTTCCAGTCACTTCTCACGTAAGGTTGAGGGTTTAGGATACTTCCAATTCATCATTTAGTTTATATATCCTACCCTTCGTGATTAGGGAATTAAACGTTACATGGGAGTTACATTTTTTGGGGAATTAAATGACATAAATTTCCGGCAAACAGATTCTAACAGCCCTGTCCATGGAAAGCAATATCCCTCGTAACAAAAAAACAAAATGTTTTCTCATTCTTGGCAGGCCTTTTCTACTATGCAGGCCACGGATATGAGCGCTCCGGGAGAAATTACTTGGTGCCTGTTGACGCCCCGCAGCTATATCAACCTGCTCACTGCGTCTGTGTGCAGAGGGTCATGCTCGACATGCAGGAAAAAAGCACCGCCCTGAGTGTAATCCTATTGGATACCTGTAGAAAATGGTAGGTGTCAAGACTAAGCTCCGTTTTTTGACTCCAGAGTTGGTCTGTAAACAGTAGTCGTTATATCCATTTCAGCCGTTTGTCTTAATCACTTGCTTTTTGGGCGTTATTAGATATTAAGATATAATTTATTAGCTCATGAGAGTCAAATTCCTTGGTCAATAAAGTTGATGACGATTCTGATGTAATTATCTCATCCAAAGCTGTGTTTGTTTTGTTTTTCAAGGTACAACCAGGCTTGCATACCCTCAGAAATAATGCCTTCGAAACCCCACGGAAATACTGTTTATGGTTATGCCACGTACGTACTTAACCACAGTTACCTGCTTTATAAATGTCCTACTAAAAAAAACATAAACATCACTACAAGTCCAGATCATGTCTGAGGTAGCATACAAGGATATTTGTCAATTTATGATAATTATTTTTTCCAGATATGCGACCTAATTTTTCTGGGAGTAGAGCAAATCAGAACTTGATTTATAGGCTTATTGTTTGTGTAAAGAACCTTGTTTCATGACTTTATGTAAAACCATTTCCTTTCCAGATGTGAAGACGCCGAGGCCTTCGAGGTCCAGGATGGAGGGAAGAGCACTGGAATCTTCACCAAATACTTAAACAAACACATCTTACAGTCTAAAAAAGTTACCCATATCTTGGAACAGGTGTCTGAGGGTAAGTATCATAAGGGGGTGGGGGGGGGGGGATTGGATTTGATGCCGCTTCAACTCCATCCCTCAAGCCCCATGGCCATTTTTTGAGGGCATGATTCCCAACCTCTAATGAAAAAAATGATCTGAATGGATATAATGTTACATGATAGTGTGTCACTGGCAAGAAAAGATAGCTGTTGATATATGTTGTTGTGTCATCGTGGAACTTCTTTCCACCAACATCGTCTGTGAGACATGCTAAGATGGCCCTAACTCACGAAAGAGTGCCAAAACAATTTTTATATGTATATTTCCTGCACCCAAGACATGTTACAACAAGCTTTTTGAATAATGTGTGATATCATGTCTTAAATCTACCCTCAGGAAGTCTACATAAGAGATTGATTGCAGCCAGGGTTTAATCTGATAGTTTAGCCAAGTAGGTGGAGCACAGGATATATTGACAACCCCTTCTCATTGGCTATGAGATTTGGTGTTGTTGACGTAAGAAGTGCAGGTAGCTGTGAGCGGGTAGAGGTGGGGAAGTTCTCTTAATTTCCACTCCTGTGTGTGTGCTTGGAACTTTGAGGGTAGCCTCTTTGGTAGTATAATTTTGTGGTGATGGCTCTGCATTACTATGTGACCTCATTCTATGGAATTTATACTTGGCTGGAGAACAGCAGGAAACCTGAGCGCTGGAGAGTCCAAGACAGCTGCTTTGCTGTTTTTGCACCCACTCCCACTGCTGTCTTGGGCTCAGTCAAGTCAAGGCTGCATCAGGATAGGATGCTTTGGTATCTATATCCATATCTATATCTATCTGGAGAGAGTTGTTGATAGTCTTCTGTCTACTACTAATCCTCTCCAAAGCTATAAAATGTAAAATAGCTCATTTGTATCCAGGGCCTTGACTATTATTTCAGTTCATTATTTTCGTTCACATTTGACAATGGCACCCTTGCTGTATTAGTTCCCACTTTTTTAGCCATTAGAACCACACGCCCACCTTTTTCTTAGCGCTGTGAAAACCCTCAGTATATGCAGTTTACTTTACAGTTTTCACACTCTGTCACACCTAGCATTAACCTGTACTTTCTGCACACTTCTGTCTGAACCAGATTTAGGGAGAGACCCTCTGGTCATAGACAAGCAGGTGGTGGAGATCAAACACACCATGAAGGAGCCTCGCTCCCTTGCAGATCCAGTGAGGACCATTGGTCACACTAGGGAGCTACAGCTGCGAGACGCCTGCTGGAGACGAGCCAATGGTGAGCCGAGGAGCACACAAACATGTTGATGCCTGTTCAAAACTTCCGCACTTCCTTGGTTTTACTGATGTCAGTGGTTTTGAATCCAGTTGGTGATGTATAGAAAAAACATCCTCTATCTCAATTGGCTCGGCTTCTGTTAGTGTAAACGGTCTCACGAGGAAAGCTGAGTAAACTGTTTCTCCTTTCCTAACTTGAAACAATCCAACCATCCATCTATTAAGAGAGAGAACTAGGGAAAGAGAGGGGCAGTGCTGATCTTCCCCATACCGCCGACACGCCAGCATGTGACAGCTAGTTCTGAAACCAAGCACAAGACTGTGGTTTGGTGTGATATGTGCACGAGCACTGACCCGACAAAATAGGGAACTGGTTAATTTTGCTGACTCTGTGTTTCCTCTTTGATGGATGGTTTTATACTGATGTCACCTTAAAACTTCCTGAAATAATCCTCTTCTAAATGAACGTAATTTTGTCGTCATTTGTTTATCTGAGAAGTTTTTCTTTCTCCCTTAGCAACTAAAAAAAAAAATTAAGAGTCCAAAACCACCTATTGTTGTTAATCTGATGCTATATGTAGTTGACTTAAATATCGGAGGACGTTTTTGCTCTGTAAAGAAGTAGAAAAAATAAAATAAGTTTTGAAATGTATTACCTTTTGGTTTCATCTTAACTGCCTCTCAGCGATTATCTTTGGGTTTTTGTTATATACTTTTTTCCTTCTTCAGAGCTACCAAAGAGAATACGGCTGGTGTTTCATTGTGGCGTGGAGGTGGAGGTCAGTTTCTCAGCTCTGTTCTCCAACGTCATGGTGGCCTTTGCCACTGTTAAGACCACAGGCCCCAGAGCAACAGACTGCACTGTTACTCTCAGAAGCATCCCCGTAAGCATAAAATCCAGACAATTTCATATAGGTTTCCATAGGATCCCTATCACTTTCCATCAAAACAAGATGAAGTTCTCATTGAATACCACTCAACACCAAGTACTATGTGCCAAAGGCAGTGTTGCCCATATTTAGACTTCCCGGCTATTAGAACTTGTTGACTCAAGAAAGAAAAACAAAAAAAAATCAGGATGTTGTAATTTAGTTTGTCTCTCAACCACCAATTCTTGCATCGTACTGGCATCTAGTGGCCCAGCTTTCATATTGCCTTGTAAAGCAAAGCCGGTTTTCAACCAGTAGTTTCAAAACCACACGCTATCAAGAGCTGCAAGTATGCATAATACATGCAGATTTTCATTCCAGCCGCTATACCAGCTGACGTCACTTACTGTAGCACACCCTAGACCACCAAGGGGAGAGCTAATCGGTGAAGTGAGCTGGTACAGTGTAGTTGCAATGAAAAGCTGCGGATGCATAGTCTTGTGTGACATTCGGTTTCTGACCACTAATATCGACAGTGTTGTTTTACTGCAGCAGTGCAATAGCACTATAACAATGTATACCGAGTGCTTAATGTGAGAATATACCTCTATGCATTTCAACATAGTTAATTATAACAAATGCTGGTGATATTAACATTGTCCCCCAACCCCCATTTTTTCAGCCAATGGAAGACATATTCTCGCGTCCCGGCAGGTCAGAGGAGATGGACTCTCTATTACATAACGGATCTGATAACCCTGACTGTACTCTGCGACTTTGCGCTCTTCAAAAGCTGCAGGTATTAAACCTGTTGATTTGTGTGGATACTCTTCTCTTGTACCAAGCAAAATTAAATTGAGAAAAGCCTGCATGCCAGAGATTCAGTTTGTGCAATAATGTGAACTGAGAAAGTATGAATAATTCCTGAGGCTGTTTTCTTTGTCTTGTTCCCTCGGTAGGGGTCGCTGGTTATCAAGGTGAATCTACACTATACTGATATGGACAGTAAGCTGCGCCTTAAAGAGAGCAAACAGAGGGATATAGGAAAGCCTCTGGTAGCATCCTGTAGAGGGTACAAGAAGAATCATGTGGGCACAGCCAAAAGACAAGATGTCGCTCAAAGTTTGGGTGACATTACCAACAGCAAGCCACCAACGCGTCAGAATTTGGGTGGTCATTGTCGCCCCTTCACCAGAAAGGCAGAGTGTGCCCCTAAAGTCAAAGCTGCATGTAGCAATGAACCTGAAGAGAATGATGAAAGAGAGTTATAACTTACTCTTTGAAACCTAATCCAATTTA